>NC_056728.1:1948743036-1948910536 GCF_019279795.1 Protopterus annectens
CAGTAAGTAATCAAACATCCACATAGGTCACCCAAGCCTCATGATGGATTGTATCTATTATGCTAGTGATAAACTATATTTTGTTCTGTGCTGTTTACAATGTAATTAAGTTTATATAAAATACAAAGTCATTTTAAAATCAGTATATTGCATTTTTAGTTGCTGGCATGTATTTTTGCCTTTTTTCATTTTTAACTAGAACAGAACTTAAAAGGGGCATATTTACAACAGTCTGCTTCGCTGTATAACAAATAAACTTAACCACCCATGAAATCTGCAGTCAGCTGCAATAGTAAGTATAACATGTACTAAAAATGTAGAAAGATCCATGTTTAATAACAACAAGCCTATGGGCAGAAACCCAGTAAAAGGAGCCATTGTTTCTTCTAATTCTAGTTTAAGATGATACGTCATACATGAAGTTGTCTAATAACCTAGTGCTGATGGCAAAAACATGCATACCTTCTAGACTACTTACTCAAGGAATTTTGACATCATTACAAAATGAGGCATTTTTAATGCTTATTATCCAGTTGTTCACATAATTCATTATTTATGGACATCCTAAAACACACAAAGATGCCATCAGACCTCCTATGCATCTTGCAGTATCAGTGTGGAGCTGGCTGATTGAACAACTATCGAATTTTATTAATAGCTGTATCTGCCCAAGATGTGGCTATTTGTTCAGCCTATGTGGCTGATATGATGGAAATATCTACAAAGGTATAAAATTCAAAAGAATGATGCAAAGATCATCATCAATGTTAAAAAAAAGTCTTTAAACTCAAATTCCATATAATACAGAATAGCAATTTTATGTAATACATTATGCTGGACAACTAGCTTTACATACAAAAGCTAAAATGTAGACTCAGAATAAAATTGGTATTATACATTAGTGCTCATTATTATAGTGAACAACTGTTCAAGCAAACAAAGGATAAAGCAATCAAAGCAACCATGGTTCCCAATTATGCATGCATATTTATATTTCATTTGGAACATGTTTATGTTTTTAATTTTAATTATTATAAAAGCATCTGTAGTAGTAGATTCTGACTGTTTTTTTTAAAATCTAAATATCCTTGCGATAGTATACTTGTTAATATGTCTCCTAACCTTTGTAATGTGTTTAATAAAAATGTGGAAGAACTCAAAGTATCCTCTATAGATGCATTTTCTTTCAGTATGTTTACAACTTTGACTTGATGAATAGTGTATAGAAAGCTGCATCAGATGGAAAGGTTGTTTCTGAAAGTGGATGCTTCTATGCTCCCGGTGATACTTCATACCACCCTCTCACTCTCTTATTTGCTCTATTTATGGATGCCTGTATGTAAACTTCTGGAAGAAAACAAGGACCCTATGAGTAACAAGTCACAAAGTTATCAAATAAGGTGTCAACATAGACAGAAAAAAATCAAAATATGACCAAGTAGGGGAATACTGTTGCCTACCTTATAATACAGGAGTGGAGGAATACTTTTACTGTACATACATGTGCATATACTTTTACTGTATATACAGGTGTGTATAGTTTTACTGTATAAATGTGAGTATAGTTTTACTGTACATACATGTGCATATAGTTTTACTGTATAAGCATGGGCATATACTTTTACTGTATAAGCATGGGCATATACTTTTACTGTATATACATGTGCATATAGTTTTACTGTATAAACATGTGCATATAGTTTTACTATATATACATGTGCATATAGTTTTACTGTATAAACATGTGTATATAGTTTTCCTGTATAAACATGTGCATATAGTTTTCCTGTATAAACATGTGCATATAGTTTTACTGTATATACATGTGCATATAGTTTTACTGTATATACATGTGCGTATACTTTTACTGTATATACATATGCATATAGTTTTACTGTATAAACATGTGCATATAGTTTTACTGTATATACATGTGCATATAGTTTTACTGTATAAACATGTGTGTATATAGTTTTCCTGTATAAACATGTGCATATAGTTTTCCTGTATAAACATGTGCATATAGTATTCCTGTATAAACATGTGCATATAGTTTTACTGTATATACATGTGCATATAGTTTTACTGTATAAACATGTGTGTATATAGTTTTCCTGTATAAACATGTGCATATAGTTTTACTGTATATACATGTGCATATAGTTTTCCTGTATAAACATGTGCATATAGTTTTCCTATATAAACATGTGCATATAGTTTTACTGTATATACATGTGCATATAGTTTTACTTTATATACATGTGCATATAGTCTCTAGTCTCTGCAATTATCCTGGACATGTCAAAAGCCTTTGACATAATTTCCCAACAACTCTTACTAAATAAGCTCACTACATACAGTCTTAGTCCAACAACCCTGTCATGGTTTCTCAGTTATCTATCAAACCATCAGCAGGCTACTAAATGGGAGAATGAACTCTCCCCACTACTGCCAGTATCCACTGAAATACTCCCAAATTCAATACTTGGTCCCCTCCTCTTTATCATATTTACTAATAACCTTAATACAGCAAGCCAGCTTGCCTATATCATACAATACGTAGACGATACATCTCTTATCTGCTCTGCCCCTTCTCCCACAAAAACTGCAAGAAAAAATGCAAAAAGCTTTCCAAGAAATTGAAATTTTGCTATCCTGCCACCAACTCATTCTAAACCCAAACAAGACTAAATGAATAATCTTCACAAACAAAACTACCAAATCTAGCTACCACGTCTATATCATATTATTGTATGATGTAAATAGTGAACGCTATTTCATCATACCGATAATATCGAAACAACAAAATATCGAACAAATGGAACAGCAAATTTTTTCCCTGGGAAAAAATTTGCTGCTCTATAAAAAAAAATAAAATAAACTTAAACACAAATTCAATTGGGGGTCTTCGCCCCCCACACCCCCCTACTTAAATATACCAACTCTGAGATCGCACAATAGTGGAGGAAATGTCAAAGTCCCAAAGACGACCCATCAAATTTTTTCCCTGGGAAAAAATTTGATGTTCCGTGACTTTGCTATTTCGCCATTTCAACAGTATCAGATCTACTAAATAACATTCGCTATTTAGTCCATTTGATAGCGTAATATAGACCCCAACTACCTACCCCTCTCCATTCACTCATCAAATGGTACCAAAATTGAACATATTAACCAGGTCAGACTCCTAGGAATCACAATAGATGACCATCTCAAATTTGATATTTACATTTCCCTAGCTATAAAAAAGTCTATTCTAAATTAGGTGCACTCTGTAGAGCTAAATCCTGCATTACACCCCAAGCCAGGCTAGCCAGAGCTAGATCACAACTTCTCTCTACACTTCTCTACTGCTCTCACATATTCACCAACTTATGCAAGGCCGACCTGCATAACCTTGAATTCTGCTACAACAAAATCACAAAGTTCACCACTAATCATCCCCATAAAGCCCATCATTGTTCATCTCTACTACAACTTAACTGACTAGGAGTTCCAAACTTACTAACCTTAAACCACCTTACTCTCACCAGAAAATCATTCATAAGCCTCACAGCTGCCCCGCAATTTCAACCCTTCTCCAACTACAGGTAAACGGCAGGCCCCTCAGGTCTTCCAACAGGCCACTGCTCAAAATAACACAATCACATAACTACCATGGAAACTCCCTCTACTCAAACAAAACAGCAAAGTTCTGGAATGGTCTTCCCCTAAGCATACAATGCATCCCCTCCTACTCTTTATTTAAAACAAAAATAAAAGAATATCTTAAAAGCAACTGGCTTTGCCCTTTTAGCCCCCCCTGGATAACTCCTCTCCCCTACTAATTTTCCTCTGCTCTCCTTTACATTTGTTATTTTTTTAAAAATATTACAGCTGTTTTTTCCTCACTGCTTAATGCACTGAAATGTTCAGCATCCAAAATTTCAATTTACATTCTACATCACTGTATATACACGCCTTATCAGTTGTCTGCTAATTGCCTGTTTCAATCTTCTGTGTTTTACTTAGTTATCTAGATCCCCGTGATTTACATTTATAATTTTGTCTATATATTGCAGGAATTTTTCCTGTCTTTTGTGTATTGCATATAAATTGTATTGTATTATGTCTTTCTGATATAATTCTGTATTCTATCTGCCTTGTTTCATGTGGAGTTTTTCTCCATGGGTCTCTGCTGAAAATGTGCCACCAGCCTAGTCAGACACTACCCGGTTAACATATGAAAAATAAATAAATAAATAATATATAGTTTTGCTGTATAAACATGTGCATATAGTTTTACTCTATAAACATGTGGATATAGTTTTACTGTATATACATGTGCTTTACTGTATATACATGTACATATAGTTTTACTGTCTAAATTCATAAATTCCAACGCCTTGGATAAACTTATCCACACCCCCATCAGGGGCAGCAATATCCTTGACCTGGTCATTACCAACATGGGCAACCAGTGATCCACACCAGAGGTCAAGTCCTCATTGGTCAGATCCGAACACAAACTAATCACCCTAGACATCCACATCCCCCCCCC
Source organism: Protopterus annectens (assembly GCF_019279795.1). Classification (NCBI taxonomy): domain Eukaryota; kingdom Metazoa; phylum Chordata; order Ceratodontiformes; family Protopteridae; genus Protopterus; species Protopterus annectens. The sequence goes on from NC_056728.1 coordinate 1,948,747,577, forward strand.
CCCCCGTTAGGGAAACCACTGTAAAAAATTTCTCCAAAGCCAACTTCACACTTCTTAAGACAGAAGTGGCAAACTTCATGACACCCATGCAGACGGACAATAGAAGTACGAATGCTGAATCCTACACAAATGCACTTTATAAGCACGTACACGAGTGCATGGATCATGCTATCCCTAACAAAACCAAAATGTTATCCTCCAAAAAAAGGAAGCCAATCTGGTGTTCTCCTGCCATAAGCAAACTCTACAACAGAAGAAAGAAACTGTTGCAAAAAAGAGCAAAATCTCATGACTGGAAGAACTCCCTGGTCTGCCTCAGTAAGAAGCTGAGATCCCTCACAAAATCCTCCAAAGCTAGTTATGAAAACAAAATCTTCACTGATTCTAAAGACAACCACAAAGCATTCTATAGCTAGGTCAAGAATCTCAATGGCAATACTCAGATCTGCTCTGAGTTACAGCACAATGGTACTAAATATACAGAACCAACTGATATTGCCAACATCCTGGCAGATAGGTTCAGTGCTAACTTTACCCCACCACCCCCTAAATGGCCCATCTCTATACCAGAAGAATGCAAAGTTCCTGTAATCATGGCTGCACAGGTAAAACCCACACTCTCCAAAGCCAAGAATGCAGCATCCATGGGACCAGACAACATCCCAGTCTGCGTTCTACATGAACTACAGAATGAACTGGCACCGCACCGAAGCACCATGCTCAATCATAGCCTCACCTCAGGCTTTGTGCCCACTGAATGGCACACAGCAATGGTTATCCCACTCTACAAAAGGGGAGCCACTACGTACCCCGGGAACTACTGCCCCATTAGCCTACATGGACCGTATCATCATGAAACTTATAAACAAAGACATTTGTAATCTCCAGACACTGGACCCCACCCAGTTTGGGTTTGTAAAAGGCAGATCATGTCTCTTAAACCTGATTGACTTTTTTGAGGCAGTCACCAAAGTGGTAGACAAGGGTAAGGTGGTTCACACAGCCTATCTAGATCTTGCCAAGGCTTTTGACACCATCCCCCACTCTGGAATTATAGATAAACTCACTAAACTAGGTATAAGTCCCTACATTACAAGATGGGTTGCAAACTGGCTCACTGACAAAACCCACACTGTGAAAGTAGCAGACTCCAAATCCAACTTCAGACCAGTGACAAGTGGAGTAGCACAGGGTTCAGTCCTGGGTCCTCTCCTGTTTGGTATCTACTTTTTTGAAGTAGAGGCTAACACAGAAGGTCTTTGGCTAACGAAGTTCACAGATGACTGAAACTAGGAGCCATAATTGAAACTCCTAACGATATGGACATCCTACAAAATGGCCTCACTGAGACAGATGCCTGGTGTCAAAGCCATGGGTGAAAAGTGCATTGTCATCCCCTTTGGTAAAAACTTTGTACCCATGAGCTACCACATAGGTGGTAGTCTACTTAACACTGAAAGTGTGATAAGAGACCTTGGGACACAGGTGGACAGTAGTCTCTCCTTTGATAACCACATTGCCACAGTAGTCAGGAAATCCTTCTACGTGGCACACCTCATCACAAAAGGTTTCTCATCCAGGAAAAAAGAGGTCATTGTTCCCCTCTACTCGTCACTCATTAGACCCATTATAGAGTATAATGTCCCTTTTGGTATGTACCTCACAAGACATCTACAACAACTGGAAAGGCCACAGAAATACCTCACAAAGAGGATTACTGGCCTCAAACAGATGCCCTACACAGACCATCTCAAACAATTCCAGCTTTACTCCATCGCATATCGCCTACTCAGAGGCGATCTCTGCCTAACATACAAAGCTATGTCAAACCCAGAGCTGCTGGACATGCTCCACTTAAAGAAATTCCAGACCCTCTGAACTACATGCTCTAGGGACCTAAACCTTGTCATCACACTAAACAGAACATGCTGGAGGGATAGATTCCTGTTCCAGAGACTTCCCAAACTCTGGAACAAACTACCTGTCTATATCAAACAAAGCTTCTCATTAGCACTCTTCAAAAAAAATCTTGATGATTGGATGGGAAATAGAAAATTCACCCTGGGGATCACCTCTGTGGCTCTGCTTAACAGGGGCACAGGAAAATAATTTTCTTGGGTGGCGAAAGCCAGGGTACCTTTTTGGCTAGGCTTGTATAGGCCCTAGGGCAGATAGTCTAGTACCTACCTATGAACCTATAAACATGTGCATATGGTTTTACTGTATATACATGTGCTTTACTGCATATACATGTGCATATAGTTTTACTGTATATACATGTGCTTTACTGTATATACATGTGCATATAGTTTTACTGTATATACATGTGCGTTACTGTACATTCATGTGCATATAGTTTTACTGCATATACATGTGCATCTAGTTTTACTGTATAAACGTGCATATAGTTTAGATGAAAAATGGTGATTTGTAGCATTAGATGCTACTGTGCTTGGCTAGTTGATTAACTCAATAGTTTGGAAAATATGACAGGGTGCTACTGCAAAGTACAATTACATGCACTTAAAAAACAACAGTCAAGCAGCCAAGCTGCTGTAATTTCAGCTATAAGGAAGACATAGAAGGTGCTTACATCTTCACAGTTACAATTTATGACATCTTGTTATTAAAGTTAGTGGTATAGGTGGTTGGGCTCCTTCTAAACTATAGGACAAAAATATAACACAGGATGGAATAAAAGCTGCATGTGTATATTAAGTGGGTTTTCTTCAGAATCTCGAACTACTGACATCCCAAATTTCAGTAGCTCGAGACCAGAAGGGCAAAAGTGCAGAATACCGAAAACTGAGAAGCGCGAAATTCAAAATCCCGAAGTTTGGAAATTTTGAGTTAGCGGTTCTGGTGTTGTGGTGTGTGAGTGGGTGGTTGGAGATGTAGGTAAGCGTTTGTGTTTTATGGATCTTGGGTAGGGTTTTAGTATGCGTCTGTGTGTTTTGTTAGTGTGATGTGTGTGTGCGAGGGGAATGTAGCTTGTTTGGTGGTGTTTTTGTGTGTTTGTCTTTGTAGTGTGACCTCGGAGTTAGTATATTTAAGTAAGGGGTGTGTGGGGGGCACAGCCCCATACATGGGGGGGTGCAGGGGGGCTTGCACCCCTGCTTGTATGTAGAGTAGGTGTTTGTGTATGTGCAGGGAGGTGTATGGTTGTGTTTGCGGCATGTTTAGTGTAGAAGTCACAATTTTAAATTTTGCATTTCTGGGGTTTCGGGTTTATGGATTTTCGGCTTCTTGGTCTTGAGATACAAAAAAATCGGGATTTCAGTATTTTGAGATAATGAAGTGAATCCATATCAAGCATATAAACAATATGTCACATTGCAGGGTGGGGGGTAAATCTGGGAGATGGAGACAATAATATCTGTCAGAGGTGGTAAACCTTGAGTGTATCAGACATTGATTGAACTTTACAGTTCCTTGTACATAAGTGTGATTTGTCAATTAACTAAACAATGTTTACAATTTAAAGCACAGCATATAGGTTGTTGTCCCACTCTTACAATTACTACAATTCTTTGAGAATTACTCATATTATAGCTGTTATTTACATGTAAAAAATTCATGGTGAGAGAAAAGCAAACACAGAGCTGTATGTTATGACTGTATATAAAATCAGGATGAATGCAATGCTTATAAAGAGTTCTAAAGGAATGTCATAAGCATAGAGACAAAGTAAATTGTAATGATTCATTTATGAATTGGGATGGAAAACATACAGAAAATTATGATTTATATCTAGATTACAAATAGTGTGCAAACAGTGCCTGTGAACATAAAGTAACAAGTAATAGAGGGATGAACGTAAAATGTACATAACGTAAGTACATCAGTAAACAATTCTTGCACTTCATACTAATCTGCCTTATTGACCATTATGTTTTAATATCCTCAACAGATTTACAAGCACTGCAATATAAAAATAGGTCATTAACTCCTGACACATAGATGAAAAGAGTAGGTGGGTATCTGTTATACTGCATCTCATTACGAAGCTTTATTAAAGTGATGGTGAATGTCTTTAAACCTCAAGTAATTTTATGAGAAAGTAGGCAGATAAAAAGTAGTAAGGTGAAAAGTTAAAAAGTACATGGAATGCAAAACTGAAAATTTGCACGACATGGCCTCTCAGTGGTTTGATAAGCAAGTCCACAGAATAGACAACATGAAATGTGGCAGAAGTATTAAATAAACTTGTAAAATATTTCAATCAACCAAAATTAAGTACAAACATACATACTCACATACACACAAATAGAGAATGTTGAAACTTAAACCATCAAAAATTTGGAGTCATTGAGTTTTTTGCAAAGAAATACAATGATTTTTATTGTGTGTGAGAATAAAACTGCACTCCTTATTTAGAAAGGGTTGATGCCTTTGACAAGTGAATTTTGAGGAAATGGCCAGGTTTGGCAGGTGGTATACAAATTCAGCATAAAATCTACTCTCTAATTAAACTGTTGTCACTGGAAAGGACAGGCAGAAATTAGAATACATATCACTTACACTCAAGGACTAATATAGTTGAAAATATTTTTTTCTGTGTGTTGCTGTGATCTCATAGTTGATTATATAAGTTAAGAGGGAAAGTGGTTACAAAAAATTACCACATTAGGGAGCAAAGGGATATCTTCACATACAACAAATGTCTTACATGTTCCTACACTTTCCTTTGGAAAAAAAAAGAATAGTCAGAGAACTGATCTCACTCAGTTGTGCATTGACGACTGCTAACTGCACTTCTGGTCAATATGCTTACCAACATCATGTGTAACACATAATGTTAGCTTTGACCAAGGCATCAAATAACTGAAACCTGTACGAGTGGCAAACATTATCAACTTAATTTTTTTTCCAAAAGCATTTTTATTAAATCTTGTTAATAAACATGGACATAAAGTATTAAAAATAAACAATATAAAACAAAACTATTTACACTATATACAAACATCCATGATAAACATTTGTTTTATCCAAGAAAAGTAATCAATATTTATCTAACAATCTCTCCAGTTTTTGGCAAGCTAGTCTTTTGTGTGTTACATTTGATGATCATTGATAAATAGTTTGCATTTCTTTTTTACATACAGATTTTGCTATTGAAATAAACTCAGTAAACATAAGATCTTGTCTATTTTTCCAGTTCAATGTAATTATTTTTCAAGCAATAGCTATAATTCATCAAAGAACAGGTAACTGATGTCTAGGAATTACACTTGAGGTAGCAGCATTGAATAATATCAAAGAGCTAGTAATTTGACAGTTATCAGTCCACAGGGCTTTTGTGAAATAACTAAAATCAATCCAGTATTGTGTGAGAGTTCTACATTCAATGAACATATGAACCCAGTTCGCTTCAAGAATATCACCTCACCTCCAGCATTTGCTTTCATTACACTTGGTTATAAGTTCAATTCTGTGTGGAGTGTAAAAGCTTCTATGAATAAATCTCCAGGTATATAGTCTCCAATATAAAGATGATGAAGTGTTCTTTTTTCTTATTATCGTTAGATAAAGGTTTACCATTAATCTTTATGGAGTAATCCCAAAAGCTTGCTCAAAAGTAATCAAGTCTTCTCTTAGGATTTTATATACATGTGATATGCTTAATTTATGTTCAGTGTTCATCGAACTACACCATATGAATAGTTGTATCAGTCTTGGTAGAATATCAGTTTCCAATTTTACTGACACTCTCACTTTATTTTCAACAAACTGTCTTAAAGCTTGAATACAGAGCCAATCATCTTGACAGACATTATATCTGGCTAAGAGAAAGTTCATTGGTTGGATGTTCGTATAGTCTATAAATTGGTGCCAAAACTTTAGATTAGTCTCTTTAAGATTCCGCATCTTATTGATATTGAAGGTATCTAGGCAATCTGGTGTATAAGCTATGGGAAATGTAATGAAAAAGGTGTTCTTTAAACTATAATTGTTGTTAACTATATTTTTGAAAATATAAAATATTTGGTTTATACCATGGGAGAAGTGGCTAAATTTCTTATTATATAAGCAATATTCACAGAGTATCCAAAATATTTTAATTCCAAATGTTTCCTTAAACTGGGTTTCTGAGTTCTCAGAGAAAGTTATATGTATTTTATGTAGTTGTTTCCAGCTAGAGGTGTATATGGATGAAATCTAGTGTAGTATTATGTTAATAATAACAGATTTGGAATATAATTCTATGTTGGGAAAGCCAATCCCATTACTGTCGCAGGCTCTAGCATGCCATTTATATGCTATTCTTGGTTTCTATGGGAACCATAGAAAAGTTAGTAATAGGGAATCTACTTGTTTAAAGAATTTTTTAGGAGGAGGTAAAATCAATGATTGTATGTAAAATAAAACATTGGGCAAAATAATCATTTTTATTAATGTAAGTCTGTCTTCCATGATGAAAAACATTTTGTAACACTTTTTAATAGTCTCATTCCACTTATTCTTAATACTTATTCCTAGATAATCTATCTTATCATTTTCCCAGTTGAATGTATTGTATTTTTGCAAATTGCTATTTATTTTATTATTGATTAAAAGTGTTTTGGTTTTATTTTGATTAAAATTGAGCCCTGAGATTTTTCCAAATAGAGTTATGGCATTTATGATATGTTGTAAAGAGCCTTCTATGTCACTGGATGTTAGTAGAATATCGTCAGCAAAAAGCTGATCTTTTGGACAGTATCCCTCATTAACTTTAAATCCTTTGATATTTGGGTTATTTCTAATAAATGAAGCAAAAGGTTCCACTGATAAAGCGAAAAATAATGGGGATAGAGGGCAACCTTGTCTAGTTCCCTTATGAATTATTACTGGGGATGACAGACATGAACCAATGTTAACAAATGCTTAAGAATCACTATAAATATTTAATATCAGTTTAGTGAAATCTGAAGTAAAGTTAAATTCTTTAAAGATTTTTTGTAAGTATGACCAACTAAGGGAACCAAACGTCTTATCAATATCCAGACTAATAATAGTTAATTGTTTCTTGGTTTTGTTTGCAATGTCTATTAGAGATAGTAACTTAATAATATTGTTGTGCACTTTTCTATGTAAGATAAAGCCAGTTTGATCAAAGTGTATTAGAGTGGGTATTATATTCTTTAGTCTTTTGGCCAGGATAGACATGAAAATTTTATAATCAATATTTAACAATGATATGGGTCTATCGGACGCACATAATTGGGGGTCCTTACCTTTTGATGAAATGTATTAATAGAGAAATGTGAGCAATAACTAGTTATAGAGCATTAAAAGAGAAATGCTCTAATGGGACTGAGTAGCTGAACTTAATTAGTGCTGCAGCATCTTTTCACACAAAGATGTGAACTCTTGGGATGTCTGTGACAAGTGGCTTTATACGAGGTGCTGAAAATGGGATAAATAATGACTAAGTCAAGTGATACCCAAATAAGACCACCATCAGTTTTCAAAGCATACAATCAGAAGTAGCAATTTAGATAGGGTTGCCACCTTCGTTCACGGCTAAAACCGGAGCCAAGCCACGCCCACCGCGTCACCGGTAACCCCGCCCACTCCACCCCCTCTCCCACCAACATACCGCCTATTTTGTGATGTCACAACAGCATCACTCAACGGGAACGCCCTCTTTTTTCGTTCCCGCCGCCTGCTTTTGGCTGATTTGCTATGCTTTTCTGTAAAAAAAGCATAGTAAATCAGCCGATTTACAAACTCCGATAGTCTGTTTCCTTTTTGAAACAGAATACCGGAGTTTGTACAGTGTTTTCTGGACTACCGGAGAATCAGCTTGATTTCCTGATAGTCCGGAAAAAAAACGGAGGGGTAGCAAGCCTAAATTTAGAAAGACCTGTGATCCTGATAACTGGCAAAGGAGACCAGAAGTCAAACCTATAAAGCTTCCAAAGCTTGAGGTATACATGGAAAGCTGAATAAATAGCTATAACTATAAGGTCTCTGTATAGTTCTCCTTTGTTCATGTACTTCCTTAACCAGCTGAGTTTGCAATTAAAATTAAGGTAGAGCTAGTGACACGACCAAGGCATTATCCACACTGTTACTCGCAAAGAAGTCTGTACCCTTATATGGGCTACATTCTACATACAGTTTCAGTCATGTTAGTAATTTCTGAGTCCATTTCAGAAGCAACATCTACTTGAAGATGTTTTGCCAATGGAAATGAAGATGTGCAATGTCTTACTGATTACTTGCACTCTGCATATTGATTACTTGAAATCTCACCTGTTAATTTCCAAGGAATGCACTCCGTATTTGTTGGTGAAATGATACTTTCCAGGTTCACTTGCTGCAGTAATAAGCACATCATTTTTATACCTATAAGTAAAAATACAGAAATGCATATATCACAATTGTATATATATATTTAAACCAATGTGTCATTAGAAATCCAAGAATGCAGTAAAACTATGGTCCTGAAGAAATTATTCTAACAGCATATTTTGAACCTTTTAGTAATATTAAATGACTAGAATAAATTTGCGATATACTACATGCTGTATGTAATTAGGTAATGCAAATTGTGATGAAGTACTGACACTTTAAGAAGCTTTGTCTTTTTAAAATATAGATGCTGGTCCTGCACTAGTAAGGAAATGCCATAGGTTAGCATTTACAGTTTAAAGTTGGAGAAATGTCCATTTACCCAAGAAATCAACAGATGAGATTAACATGAATTGCCATAAAGATGCCTTGAATTCTTTATTTGAACGTGGATGAATCTTAAACCACTAAACTAAAATAACACTGATACTAAACATGACCTTGGTAAGCAGATAGATGGCATGTTAACTTCTTAACAAATGATCACATACAATATAACTAAACTCACACAACTATGTGTGCTCCAAAATAAGGCAATCTTGAAAATACAAACACTGTGTTAGTAAGTAAGATGGAGGCCTCTGTGATTGTGTGTATGAACAGACACATGTCAGATAATGGTTGAACTACATCTAGACCCAGACAAATTTTATATCCAGTAAATTGTAATATTACTGGGGAATGAATAAGATAACCATTAGAGTAAATATCATGAGTACTTATAAACAAAAATGTTTATTAAATCACAATATTTCATTGGAAAATTGAAGTTTCAGTTATTGTGACAAGTCCCTTCTCAATTACATACATACATACAATATAGAATTCACATAATATAAAATAACATTCTAAAAACACTAAATACAGCTGTTATGCATTATTTTGCAATTATAAGCAAAGAAAAATGAATGTAGTCATAAAACCATTACTTAATTTTCTCATGGGCATGAATTCATTAGGTTAACAGTCTATATATATATATATATATATATATATATATATATATATATATATATATATATATATATGTTTGTGAGTGTGTGTGTGTGTGTGTGTGTGTGTGTGTGTGTGTGTGTGTGTGTGTGTGTGTGTGTGTGTGCATATTCCCTGTGACCAAATTGTTTGCCAAATCAAAATCCTGGAATATATTCTACACCTGTTGTATGGTATTAGTTTTCAGAAAATTAACATCCTAAATGCTTAAACAAAATTGTTTAAACCTCCAAACTGTTTGATGATTATTAGTCAATAAAGCTCAGTAAGAGATAAGGACAGATGAGAAGAGTGTTTTACAAAGTCAAATCAAGCCAGTGTGAAGCTGTTTGCAGTTTCAGAATCCTGCGTGGAAACTGAAGGTTGCAGCTATTGCATGGTGACAGCTCTTATGATGCCTTTCAGAAGATCTGTCAAATCCCAAAGATAGAGATACACTCGAAATGCTTTCTGGTATCCTTTCTTGCAACTCTCTTTGTTTTACTAGCATAGAAGTATGAACATTGCTGACAAACTAAGGTTTTTTAATAGAATGCACTGCATCTGCTTTTAAACAACGGAGAAAGTGTTTATGTGAAAAGTTGTATCATTTGTTTGTGATTTAATAAACTGACATTTGTGTTTCCTAAATGCCTTGCTGCCTGTTTTGTTGCCTGGCATATCAAGTGATCCCCTATTTTGAGGGACATAAAGCAACATATATAAACTGTGTTTATGCTTTGCATCTACCAGGAAGCTGTCTTCTGCATAGCTGAGCAGACCAGGAATAGGAATATATTATTTGCTGTACTGTGCAATATTTCAAATGTAGCACCATCCTATGAAGACAAACACTGCTCCCTGCACTGCTCTCAATGCAAAGAAACACTGCACACTCACTTTATGATGAACTCCCTCTCAAAAATCATTTCACTTGACCAGGACTAAGGTAAAAGAGGTTAAAAAAATTTGTACTCTCAGACTACATACAAGCATAAGACAAAAACCTTTTAGGATGAAGTGAGCATGGCTTAAAATGTAATGAACAAGTAATCAGAACAAACACGTAATCGGAACAAAATGTATAGTAAAAATATTTATTTATGGGAAATCAAGTTAGAGCTGTTCTGTGACAACATCTGCTATTTCTGTGATAACCAATGTGGCCAGATGTAGAATGGCATAGAGACTCTATATTAAGGGTACCATGTTAACTGAAAGTCATACTGGAATGCTTGAGCAGACATTTTAACTATTTTATTTTTGTAGTCAGTTTGTTTATAGGTTCATAGGTTCATAGGTTTATACTAGGCTATCTGCCCTAAGGCATTTATAAGCCTAGCCCAAATTTTTGTGGCTTACGCCACCCATTATATGAAAAAATACTGTGCCCATTAGTTTGTTGTGCCTCTGTCCAGCAGTGACACAGAGATGATTCCCGGGGTAAACCTACGATCTCCCATCCACAGGTCTAGATTTCTCTTGAACAGAGTCAGCGAGGTGCTCTGCCTCACATGGACCGGGATTTTATTCCACAGCATAGGGAGTCTCTGAGTGATAAATCTATCCCTCCAGCACGTCCTATTTATATCCGTGCTAAGGTTTAAGTCACTTGCTCTAGTGGTTTTGGTGGATTTGGATTTTTTGAGGTGAAGCATGTCCATTAATTCCGGGTTGGACATGGTCTTGTATGTCAGGCACATGTCACCTCTGAGCAGACGGTATGCGACTGAATAGAGCTGGAGTTTCTTCAATCTGGCAGCATATGACAGATTTTGGAGTCCCTTTATCCTTTTGGTGAGGAACTTTTGGGGTCTCTCCAATTGCTGCAGATGTCGGGTGAGATACATCCCGAATGGGGCATTGTACTCGATCATTGGTCTGATAAGTGAAGAGTACAGGGGAACAATGACCTCACTAGATCTGGATGTGAATCCCTTCATGATCAGGTGGGCAATGTAGAAGGTCTTTCTAACCACTTTAGCAACGTGAGTGTCAAAAGAAAGGCCACTGTCAACCTGGGTCCCCAGGTCCCTGATAACCTCTTCTGTGCTTAGTGTATTGCCACCTATATGGTAGCTTGGGGTTACCTTGTTTTTCTCGAAGGGTATGACTATACATTTTTTGGCGTTTAACTTCAGGCCATGGCTCTGGCACCAGCTATCTGTTTCCGTGAGTCCCTTCTGAAGGATATCCGTGTCCGATGCACTTTCCACTATGGCACCCAGTTTGCAGTCGTCTGCAAACTTTGTCAGCCAAAGTCCTCCCATGTTGGCCTGTACTTCTGAGAAGTAGATGCCAAACAATAGGGGGCCAAGGACTGAGCCCTGTGGGACACTACTTGTGACCGGCTTGGAGTCTGACACAGCACCAGCAACTCTAACCCTGTGGGTTCTGTCCTTAAGCCAGTTTGCAACCCATCTTGTGACATATGGGTTTACATTTAAGCTGGTACATTTTTCTACAATACCCGAGTGGGGTATTGTGTTGAAAGCCTTTGCAAGGTCAAGGTAGGCTGTATGGACTGCCTTTCCCTCATCAATGGCCTTGGTGACTGTTTCGAAGAAGTCGACCAAGTTCAAAAGGCATGATCTTCCCTTGACAAAGCCAAACTGGGTCGGGTCCAATGTCTGCAAGTCCTCTATATCTTTGTTTATGAGCTCCATTATGATCCTCTCCATAGCTTTGCAGACTAGACTTGTGAAGCTTATGGGGCGGTAATTACCAGAGTCCGTAGAGGCGCCGCCTTTGTGGAGTGGGACCACAGTTGCCGTACGCCACTCCTTGGGCATGTATCCTGTGGTAAGGCTGAGATTAAACAGCTGCCTTATGTGCGGGTTTAATTCCTCATTTAGCTCGTGTAGCACACAGCCGGGGACACCATCCGGTCCCATTGATGCTGTGTTTTTAGCTTTAGAGAGAGCAGCTTTCACCTGCGCATTTGAGATGTCCGGGAGGCTACACTCGGCTGGGATAGTTATCTCTCCTTTAGGGGAGAGGGGTGAAGTTTGCACTGAACCTGTCTGCCAGTATGTTGGCAATGTCTGTGGGTTCAGTGATTTTGTATCATTTTGGACTAATTCTGAGCATATCTGGGAGTTTCCACCCAGGTTCCTAACATAGCTGAAAAAGGCCTTATGATTGTCCTTTGAATCCATGGCAATTTTTCTCTCAAAATTGGCCTTAGTTGATTTTATGAGTGCTCGAATTTTATACTAATAATGATCAGGGTGACTTCCCTTTTATGGATTTTGTTCTATCATGTAATAGCTTTCTCCTCTTATTGTAAAGTTTGTTAATGGCTGGGGTCCACCAGACTGGACGTTTGCCCTTTGTGGAAAGAGTCTTGGTTTTATTTGGGATTGCCTGATCCATGCAGTCCTGGAGGTGTTCATAGAAGGCATTTGTAAGGGCTTCCCCAGCTTGGGTTGTGGTTTCCTCTGGCTCAGGGGCCTTGAAGGATACCACACCAGTCTTGAGTAGTGTGAAGTTTGCTTTAGAGAAGTTCTTCACTATGGTCTTTTGTTTGGGGTGGGGCGGATGTGGATTTCCAGTGAGATTAGTTTATGATCAGATCTCACCAATGAGGGATATACTTCGTGTGGAGCATTTTGTCCCCATGTTTGTGACAATGAGATCTAGTATATTTTCTCCTCTCGTGGGAACAGTGACTAGCTGTTCCATGGCATTTGAATTTATGAACTCCAGGAACCGTTGGGCTGGAAAGTTAGGGCTTGAGTAATGTTCCCAGTCTATATTCGGGTAGTTGAAGTCACCCAATATGATGGTGTTTGGAGATACATTTATACCCTCCAGTGTCTTCAGGAAGGCTGTGTGGGGTTCCTGAGTTTGAGAGGGTGGCCTGTAGCATGCTACAATTTGTAGAGCAGTTTTGCCTATGGTTAGTTGCACCTGGATGGTTTCCAAGCTTAGCGTTGCCACCAACCTGGAGGTGTGGGTATCCTTTATGAATATGGATACACCCCCCCTTTTGTGGTGTGGTCCGGGTTTTGGGGCCGGAATGCATGATATGAGGTAAAACCTAATAGTGCCGGGGTGCTCTCAGGAGCCTTGAACCAGGTTTCAGTTACAGCACAGACATCGATGTTCTCCATACTGAGAAGGGTCTCGAGTGCGTGCATTTTGAGATTTAGACTTCTGGCATTGAGCAGCATTACCCTCAGTTTCTTCCCATTTTGTTTTCTAGGGTGGTAGGTTTAGAATTTGAGCCTTGCCTAAAAAGGCACTATGGGGGTGGCAAGAGCCTTAGCCAATATCCGGAATCCCAGGAGTGACAGGTGCAAGCCGTCCCTTGCGAAGCAGCGTGGCTTGTCAAGCATGTCATCCCAGGCAGACAGACACTGGATCCCCTTTGAATGACACCAGACATTAAGCCGATTGTTAAAGCTGATCATCTTGTCTCTATATTGTGGCATCATTCTTGGTGAAGGAAGGATACTGCTCAGGGTTAGGGTCATACCTGCCTGGGCTACATAATCAGAGAGCTCCTCTATGTCTCTTTTCATGTAGTCCAGGGAGGTACGTCTCAGGTCGTTCACACCAGCATGGACAATGACTGTGTCATATTTGTACTTGCCGTGGAGTGACCCGAGTGCTTGTGTTATGTGGCAGATTCTAGCGCCCGATAGGCAGCTTACTGTGACCCTCTCCTTGTTCAGCCTGGTGAGTGGGACGTCAGTGTGTCTGACTATGGAGTCACCTATGACAAGTATGTTTGGTGTTGTATTTGGCCTTAAGGGCTGTGACTACTTTGCACACTACTTTTGTGGTTTATGTGTTGCTTGTGGGGTGTCTTGAGGTAGCAGTTGTTTGGGTGTCTGCTTTGGAGGCCTCTGCTGTTTAGGTAAATTTTACTCAGAGCCTCCGAGTATGTCTTTGTGTGTTTATGTGTTTGATTCAGTGGAGTGGTAGCATTATGTGAGGCTGGTTTTGTGGTGTGTGTAGTTGCCTTCTCCTCCTGTCTGGTCTTGCCAGTCCTGAGTTGAGAGAGCTCAGCCTCCAGTTTGGCTAAATAGCTGCATCTCTCGCAAGTATTTGTGTTATGTGGGAGGAGGAGAGGGTTGTCTGTGTACATGAGGCAGTTGTAACATTGCCTCAAGATTCCCAGATTCACCAGCTGGACCGGAGAGGAGATTGACAACTGACCTTTGGACATGCTAGAATGATATTGGGAAATCCTTAATTGAAAACAAGGGCCAGTGGGGAGTGAGGGTGTAGTGCTTTTAATTTTAGTGCTGACTTATATAATTGCTTTAGTGAGCAAGTGCCAGGTAACTTGAGTGCAATGTGTTACAAGTAACTAAATGCAAAACGACAAACAGTAACTTTCTTTCAAGTGAAACAAGGAAATAAGTACAGTAAGCAATGCAGATATCACTAGTGATCCACAGAAGCGCTGAGAAGTTGTGTATTAGGTGGAATTAGCTTCCAGGAAATAACAAGCAAACAAACAACAAGCATATAAACAAAGCTAGATTCAGCAGGCCTGGATCTAGTCTATGCTAGAGCAAACAAGGTGTACCAATTTCAGTAAGATACAGTTCAAATATTCAGGCACTATAAACCTTTAACCAGAAATTCCCAGCTCAGAAGGGCAGAGTCCAGCCTCTTCTCCCACAAGAGTGCAGACCACAAACCTTCTTAATGTAAAATAACTGGCCTGAAGCCCAAGTGCCTAAACCAGAACTAATACACTTGGACACTGGGCTCTCAATCAGCAGTTCCCAACTTAGAAGGATGAAAGCTACCTGTCCTGCCACCACAGTGCTTGCCACAAACCTTCCTAATGTAAAACAACTGGTCTGAAGCCCAAGTGCTTAATCCAAAAGACTTGAATGATAGCTACACTTTAATCAAGTTACAACCAAGCAGTAATAAATACCATTGAATACTTTAGAGAATGTCTGGATTAGTGCTCAAGTTACACAAACAAAGCTAGATCCAGCAGGCCCGAATCCAGTCTATGCCACAGCAAACAAGGCGCACCAACTTCAGTAAGAAACAGTTCAGATATGCATGCACTATAAGCCTTTAACCAGAAATTCCCAGCTCAGAAGGGCAGAGTCCAGCCTCTCCTCCCACAAGAGTGCAGACCACGAACCCTCTTAATGTAAAATAACTGGCTTGAAAGCCCAAGTGCTTAAACCAGAATTAATACACTTTTAGAATAACAGACACTGAGCCCTCAATCAGCAGTTCTCAACCTAGAAGTATGTAAGCTACCTGTTCTGCCACAACAGTGCAGACCACAAACCCTCTCAGTGCAAAACAACTAACTGGTCCGAAGCCCAAGTGTTTAAACCAAAAGGCTTAGAATGAGTTACACCAAGCAGTAATAAATACAATTGAGTATTTTAAGATGATGCAAAAGTAAAAAGAAGTAGGTAGAAACACAAGTACAGTAAAAGCAGATGAAAATTTTTTTTTTTTTTCCTGAACAAGTGCTGAGATCAAAGAAACAGATTTGAGTGCTGAAACTAGAAAACTGGCTAGTTATAAGAAAAAAAAAAAAAAAAGCTAGAAGGCTTCCCTCAAACAAAGAAGGGCTTGGGGGCTCAGAAGCCTACAAATAGTCTGTACCACTTAACAAGAAAGGCAGGAAATAAGCTTAATTTTTTTTTTTTTTTTTTATTCTATTTCCCAGATGCTCTCTTTGTACACAGTAGCAGTGCCTGAAATCAGAATATGATCTCACTGCACTCAGTTGAGTGAGCAAATGAGATGGGCCCAGAGGCAGGCTGAGGGGCGGGCAGTTTCAATGCCACTAAGATTAACACCAAAACAAAAACAGGGCGAGTGGGTGGGAAAAACTGAAGAGCAGAATAACTTCAGTTAAAAATTCCTTCAACACTCCTTCATACACAGTTTAAATCAAATTAAATACTGTATTTTTTTAAAACAAAAGTGCAGATAAAGGTACTTAAATTCTCTTATACGTCCAGTTGAATATAACCAAGTTCTAGCTGGCCAAGCTGAGGTTTTAAAGCAGGAATTATTTCACATGCACCAGTTTAAATATGCAAGGACAGGAAATCAAAGAATGTGGCTACCCCCACACCTGTAATTACTAGCAAATAACAAAATTCAGCCAACACTAGCTTCAGTTCAAGTTACTGAAGAGCAGAATAACTTCAGTTAAAAATTCCTTTAACACTCCTTCATACACAGTTTAAATCAAATTAAATACTGTATTTTTTTAAAACAAAAGTGCAGATAAAGGTACTTAAATTCTCTTATACGTCCAGTTGAATATAACCAAGTTCTAGCTGGCCAAGCTGAGGTTTTAAAGCAGGAATTATTTCACATGCACCAGTTTAAATATGCAATGACAGGAAATCAAAGAATGTGGCTACCCCCACACCTGTAATTACTAGCAAATAACAAAATTCAGCCAACACTAGCTTCAGTTCAAGTTACTGAAGAGCAGAATAACTTCAGTTAAAAATTCCTTCAACACTCCTTCATACACAGTTTAAATCAAATTAAATACTGTATTTTTTTTAAACAAAAGTGCAGATAAAGGTACTTAAATTCTCTTATACGTCCAGTTGAATATAACCAAGTTCTAGCTGGCCAAGCTGAGGTTTTAAAGCAGGAATTATTTCACATGCACCAGTTTAAATATGCAAGGACAGGAAATCAAAGAATGTGGCTACCCCCACACCTGTAATTACTAGCAAATAACAAAATTCAGCCAACACTAGCTTCAGTTCAAGTTACTGAAGAGCAGAATAACTTCAGTTAAAAATTCCTTCAACACTCCTTCATACACAGTTTAAATCAAATTAAATACTGTATTTTTTTTTAAAACAAAAGTGCAGATAAAGGTACTTAAATTCTCTTATACGTCCAGTTGAATATAACCAAGTTCTAGCTGGCCAGGCTGAGGTTTTAAAGCAGGAATTATTTCACATGCACCAGTTTAAATATGCAAGGACAGGAAATCAAAGAATGTGGCTACCCCCACACCTGTAATTACTAGCAAATAACAAAATTCAGCCAACACTAGCTTCAGTTCAAGTTACTGAAGAGCAGAATAACTTCAGTTAAAAATTCCTTCAACACTCCTTCATACACAGTTTAAATCAAATTAAATACTGTATTTTTTTTAAAACAAAAGTGCAGATAAAGGTACTTAAATTCTCTTATACGTCCAGTTGAATATAACCAAGTTCTAGCTGGCCAAGCTGAGGTTTTAGTGTTATGAATGCAAACTGTGCTTTAATGCAGATGGGGACATGAAACATTTTTTTGCAGATTGCAGCTGTGACAGTTTGATTTTCATTTTTTTGATTACAGAACAGCAATTTATTGTAGTTATGAGGTTCCTAAAGATTTGTGTCTTCCCTTTTAGCTAAAAAAATGAGTGCAGCAGTTACCAAGTTTCAGACCAGGCCCCTCTCATCTATAGCCCACTGCATTAACCCACCACACCAATTTAAATGAGCACCTCTTCCAAGTTTCAAACCTGGGCCCCTCTTATCTACAGCCCACAGCATTAACCCACCACTCTACACAGACCTTACTAGAAATGCTTCCTTGGTTCTCCAGTTTGGTTCCTAGATGGCATACATTATGTGCAGAATTTGGATGTCAGCTGTTCAAGTTTCCTCTTTCATACCAAGGACATGCTGTTAGATGAACTGGCAGTTCTTTAAGTTTCCCACAGGTATGTAAGTAGAATGCAAGTGAGTGAATAAGTAAGTGAGTGAGTTAGCACCCCCATCTCTGGGCATGATAATGCAAATACTGTACAAGAGAATGAATGTGAGATTGAATAAATGCATAAATGAATGAATGAATGAATAAAAAAACAAATATTTTTTTCTGGAGAGAGACTTGGATACCTCAATGTGTAATATTACCCTCCTAGAGTGTGAACACATCTACGACCCACCCACCATTATAGGTTCCTGTATACTGATTTTATTCCATGGTTGGTTTGAGGAGAGTCACTGATCAATTGAAGATGAAATCATTAAAACCTTTGCTTGATTCAATCATTTTAACAATTTCCACTTTTTGATAAATGTGAACTTCTGGCTTTCGTGATGTGGTTCCTCAAAGTTACTTACAGTAAGTATGGAGCACATGTGAATTAGGTAGTTATCACGTATAAAAATAAGTTTTCACTTTTGTAGAAAGTGAAATGTGGCTATTTCATTGCAGTGAAAAAGCTTCACTGAGTTTTGATATTACTGAATATGCAAAACACCTCATTCTGCTGTCTCATACCGATATATAAGCTATATTACTCAAGTGCTTTCAGTTTCTGAAATGCAGTTCTCCATTTAATACCTCCTGCTCCAAATTAGTCAGATTCTGGTCTTCTTCAGCATTTTGGCCCTATCACATACACTTTAATTTGTCTAAGGAGTTTCTGAAAAGCATGACAGATCACATCCACAGGATCTCCTCACCTATGTAATTCATAATCTAGCCATACAACTTGATTAACTTGAAATGATAAGGCCAAGTCAGAAGGAATCATGCTGCTGCCCATTTATAACAGCAACACTTTACAGGAAGTCTACCTGTTTACAAAAGAAAAAAAATACTATAATTTTTCATAAGGAAGAACCATATTTAACTACACTGTAAATGTTTGGCTCCTTCTTCAGTCCATCTTTCAGCAAGGGTACTGCTGTTTGCATTCTTAGTGTCTGCAGCATCACCATGATTTCTAAAGAAGGATGGATATTGCAACGTTTCTGTTTTTAAATCTGCATTCTTCTCATAGTCCTTCTTAATTATGTCTCCATCCATACCTGTCATTTCTTTTCATGATGGCCACCATGTTTGTATCTATTCACTAAATTCCAAGATGTAGAACACATTCAGTATTCAGACAGACCTTCATCTTTATGGACTTTCATTTTATACATTTTTCCAGCGCCCTCCCATTCTATTGATTCCTTTTGCATTACTTACTATATCTTATTAATTTCTTTCGATCACCTCTCACTTAGGTGATATTCACATTCATTTTACCATCTTGGCCTGCCAAATCAACATTGTATGCTCTTTGTTACTTTTGCATTGCCATCTGTGTCCTTCCTAGCATGGCACTCTCACCAATCAGCATAATCATGGGGAAGGGCATCTTTCAGGCAGCAATCATAGTTGCTACCATTAAGCCTTGAGATTTTTCCATGAGCATGCTCAGTAATGTTCCAGGGTTGCAAGTGCAATGGGCATAGCATGAGATGGCACTTGTTTTGTTGACTGATGTAATCCTGTAGATGATTCTGCCCCTTTGAAGCATATGCTTCTGATAGCAGAACACGTGACTAAACACACACCTTTCCACTCCAAAGCAGAGATACTTGAATGATTCTACCCCTTCATTTCTTTCTCCTTCTAATCAGGTCTTTTAGTGCTTGCAAACTAGATTTTAGGCGGAAATTAACCACTATGACTTGGAGCTGATGAAATAAACATTTCTGCATTTTCTATACCACTTTTGTCTAGTTTCTCAACCTTAATACTTGCAGTCTCACTTTTATACTCATCTTGTTCCCTGGCATTTATTCATCTATCTTTCCTGCATCAGGAAGTCTGTATGCCAAAAGTAATCCTTCTGAAATATAATCTTTTTTTCTTCAGCCCTAAAGCCAATTTCAGTCTTCTTTTTACTCATTTGTAATTTATGTTTCCAGTATGTATACAATTCCTATGCCTCCTTCATGAAATATAAAAAGTACCAGGATTTTTATTAGTTGTTTGACTTGTGCTTCTGCCATTTCACAGGATCCCCATACCATCAAGAGTGACATATTGTTGTATTTTGTTTTCTTATTCTGTTTTATTCTAACCCTTTTCTGCCTGTACATTTTCATTAGTGGTGCGTCTTCTTCCTTCTTGAGTGCAACTGGTTTTAGAAAGACTTCCGTGTAACTATGTTTTTCTTATTCAGTTTTGAACCTATCATTCAACTGTAAAACAATGTTCATGTTGACTTTGAAGGAAAAGCCTCTAATCATTCCATGGATTTCCAAGTCAAATTAATCTTGACTCCAAGACACATCACAAATGGTTAAAATGACAAAAAGTGTTAGTTACAGAATGTGTGATCACATTTTTTTTTTTATTTTGTTTATTTTTTTGTTTGCTTGTTTGTTTTTGGAAAGGAATCTCCCATGCTTTCCATACAGAGAGCTTCACTCCTATACCATACTGCAAAACTGAGGTCACTATAGCTTTGGGCAAATCTCAACCATACTGAGCTCTGCTGGTAAAAGAACATTTTAATCAGCTGCTGTCCATCGTGTTCTCGGCCCTCATTGTACTGCATAGGAACCTGTTACTCTGCCGTACTTCTACCTACAACACCAGTTCTCCAGCCTTAATTCTCTGTTTTTTCCTTTATTCAGGCAGCCACTGCACTTAAGTGAAGACCACTGACATCCAGTTTTTCCTGCAGAACTCTTTCAAATTCATTATTTTTGATTTTGCATTTGAGATGGTGTCAATCAACAAATGATCTGCACCTGGATACAGAATGAGATGGGATGAGCCTTACAAATACAGAATCCATTTAATAGAGTTTCATGTGCCCCCCCCCCCCATAATTCTGTTTGAGACTACACCCGGTTGAAATACTCTTCATTCTGCTCTCTCACCAGAAAATTCCTCATGTACGCACAAGAGTCATGGGTACGCATCTTAGGTAGAAGATTAAATATTGACATTTTCCTTCAGAAATCTGAACTAAAAACATAATGTTAAATAAACTCCGTTTTCATGTTATTTCTAGACATGATTCCAGGCCAATATATTAATTCATTTAAATCATGTACCTGCAACTCAATTGTACATTGTTTACCACATGGTGTCATAACATATTTTGTTTGTTTCTACTTTACATAAGAATTCATCTGCTTTCACCACTGTATGAAATTGTTGACCATAGGTTTGTGGGCGAGTGCACTTATCAAATTTGAGTCACAGTTTTATAATACATTTGGTTTTTTGAACGTCACACACAGTTTCTGTTGTACAAATGAACAGCATCATGGCCACACTACTTTATTTCAATGGTACAGAAATCATATTTAACAGCAGAAAATATACCGTACAGAGATACATGCATAGGGTATGGTAATGTTTCCCATTGCCTCTGCAGGTTCATAGGCTAAATTATTGTTGTAGACTGAAGCTTGTGTGGTATTGGACTGAAATGGAAATCTGGACATGGAGAATCTCAAGCACATTGTCCTGTTTAAATAGTCTTGAGGTGAGTTTTGAGACACCTTCACCTTAGTTCTCTGCCTGTGCAGTAGCTGGCCTGAATGTGTGGAAGGCACTACAGTCTTGCACTGCCGAGGTGCTCTCTATGACTTTAAACCATGTTTCAGTAACCACACAGATGACTACATTGTCCAGGATGAGGAGAGCCTGGAAGGAGTATAGTTTCTTGTTTAGGCCATGGCATTGAGCAGTAACACCTTTAGATTCTCTTGGGTTGATTTTGCTATATTGGAAGGTTTCTCAGTTTAGTAGTGCCTAAAAAAGGCACTATGGTGGAGGCCAACATTTAAAAGCCTAGAGGGAACATGTGCAAACCATCTCTGGAAAAGCAAAGTGGTCTGTTGACCATATAATGCCATGCTGACAAATATTGTACCCCTTGGAATGACACAAGAAATTATCCCAATTATTTATGTTAATCACCTTTTGGTCATAATGAGGCATCATTCTTGGTAAAGATAGAATGCTGTTCAATTCAAGGCACATACCAGCCTGGGACACAAAGTCCAAGACCACCATAATGTCTCTCTTCATATAGTACATTGAGGTACATCTCAGGTCATTTACACCCACAAGGACTATGAATCATACTGGTTCTTTTTGTCTAATGACTTGAGTGCATGAGTGAGTTGATGGGTCCTGGATCTGATGGAGAACTCACCATAATTTTCTCATTATTCAGCTTGGTGTGCAGGGCATCTGTATGTCTATGGTGTCTCATATCATTAAAATATTGGGTTGAGTTTTGGCTTGCCTTATGGGTTTTGTAGCTGAGACTCCAAAGGGTGCTTTTTTAGTTGCTGAAAATTATTTTTATAGGATGAAAGGGTGGTCTTTGGGATTCAGGAAGGTTGTTTTTAAGTGCCTCAGCATATGCTGGTGTATGTGTTGAGTCAGTACTACATATGGTAGGTGTAAGGGCCTCTGATATGGCAGAATCCTGTACTTTTGTGATACCCTGAAACATAGATGTGCTCTAGCAGGCACAGTTATACAGCACAATTTCATTCAGTCAGTTTTGAAATAGACTGTTCGTCCGTGTTTCCTAGTTCTAGCAGATGGGGTCTCATGTACTGCATGCAATGTTTTGTGCAGTTCTTTTCCCACAAGTCAGACTGCAAAGCATGCATGAACTATATTAACAAATGGTACAGCGTTAGTTTTCCACACTTTTTAGCATAGCAATATATCGCATAATGCCTTGTGCACTTTTCATACAGAGGGAGCGTGGTGATTACTATCAGTTAGTATTTATTTTTATTTAACTGTATCATTACTAATTCAAGTGATGAAATAGAGACATACTAATGTTCACATGGAAGCAGCTATATTGTTGTGACACTGTTTCAGCAGTGGTAGCACACATGGAGGGGGGGAGTTTAATTTGTGTAATGTGTTTCTCTGCCTCTGTATCATATCTTGCATCTCTATGTTTTTATTTTTATTAAAAAAAAGCTTTCATGCAACCAGTAGTTACTTCCAATGTCTTACCATTTGACAATAGGGTCAGGATATCCCTGAACTGTGAAGAAAAATTTTACAGGTGTCCTTTCCCAAACAGTGTGTGACCTCAGTCTGACCAGAATATCAGGAGATCGGATCATGCTTTCCTCATGAATATGTCTCTCCAAGGCAGCTCTCTCTTCCACCTAGAAATATAAAGTTTGTATGTAAATCACTGACTGATTCATAAAGAAAAACTAGACAAAACAGTAAAAGTAGTAGCATGTTTATCTGTGGACTTTACTGTCAGAGTGATGCTTCATATAAATTTAAAAAATGAGTCAAAGAATTCATGATGACCAACTACGAGTAATATTTCCATGTCAAATTAAATTAAAAAGGCAGTGACAAAGACAGAATGCTTAAACTTATACTCTTTGGTGCTGATTTCAAGATGTCCAGCAGCAAAATTCAATCTCATTTGCTAACTTTCTTTAGTAGTCAACACATAAAAATCATATTTTCTGAGATGAAAATAATAATAAAAAGAATCTTGTGACTCAAACTGGTGGGTGTGTGATGAAAGATCATGTGCAACATTTTTAACTTTGTTTTTGAAAAACAATGTTTTTGTATGTACTCTCATGCATGAAACGCCATTACAAACTGAAGTTTTATTTTTTCTATTAGTAGTACGGGGGGGGGGTTAGCATAATGGTTAAGATGTTTACCATAAAAACACAAGGTGTAAGGTTTGATTTTCACAGGGGGTAATTGGCTAGGCTTAAAATAGCCCACAAGGGTAGTTAGCCTAGTATAAACCCATGACCACAAATACTAAGTTTTAAAACACTCAGCAAACATGGAAGTCTTAATGATGCATCCACCAATGTGCTGTTGTAATTATACTGAGTAAACTGCACACAATTACATTGTTGTTGGAAAGGCAAATTAGGGGTAATTATAATGTGTAAACAATCATGAAGTAATTATGTAATTGTGAAACTGTTAAATTATCTATTTGGCAGAAAACTAACTAGTTAGACCATTGATTTAAACCATGCAATTGAGATGACAATTTCAAGCACCAGCAATCTAAAAGTGTAAACAATACAAGGAAAACTGTTTAAAGCATGAGTTAAGGAAAAATCATGCTAGTGCATGTAGATTATTTAACCACCAGTCAGAAAAGGATCACTGATGCACAGTGCCAATGATGCCTCTTAGCCCTTCCCATCTCAAAAAAAAAGTATGCATTGTTCCAATTTAATTGTTCAATTTTATTGTCCTGATATATATTAACTATTGTTTGAAATTTCTCTTACTTTTATTATTGTAAATATTGCAAATACTATACTGGAGTTTTTATTGTTGACTTGGCAAATTCCTTTTTTTTTGGAGTTTTTCTCCCCGGGCCTCCATTGAAAACGGGCTCACCTATGCCCAGTGGACTTTCCAGGTCAACAAACTGCAAATAAATAACAAAATAAATAATAAATAATATTTCCCTGAACACATGCTGCACTTTGGGGTAAGGTCCCGACATCTTGACAGTCTGTGGAGACATTAATTGCAAAGCTGTAGAGTCCACAGGTGACTCCATATCACAGAAATAAAGTGTGGGACAAAGATACCCCTAAGTACAAGAAACACAGTGATTCTCCATAAGTTTAAAAAAGAGGCCTCAATCCTTCCCTTCACTACTGATCTCTAAATACATTACACTACACTCAAGGGTGCAGTACATTGAAGGAGGGAACTGGAAAGAGTCTATTTGCAAAAAACATAAATCACTGATAAACAATCCCAGGCTTTGAACATACAGTATCCAAAATGAGACAGAAACCTGACATGAGTGTCCTGATGACACACATGCTGTTGTGTCTTGTCAAACATGTTACAAAGGGGAGCTGTTTATAATGCACAGCTCTCAGAATTATTTCTGCAACATGAACCTGTCTCCACGTCAGTGTGGGAGTATCACAGCTTCTATCTTGTGACACATGTACATAGCACAATGGCTCATGCAGTTAGTGCTACAAGACAAACAGAATGTCTTGTTTTGCATGAAACTGGAGAGCAAAATGTACACAGTGCTCTCTACTAATGCCAGTATATAGGATCCTGAAAAGGTCACCTTTTATTCCATCAACTAATGTATGCAAGGATATACATTCAGCAACGTGCTGTGGAAGAACCTTACAGATAGTAATCAGAGCCACAACTTAATACCTTGACAAAATACAAGAGAAAAATCCACAACACCAATCATGATTTCCCAAATTAATTGGTTTTAAATGGGTACTGTAGTGATAAAGGCCCTATCCTAACTGTTGCCCAGGGAGGTTCTAGGGGAAGAAGTAAGGGATTTTACTTGCATAATATTAAAAAAAATACTACTTTGGAAGAAGATAAATGGGCTCAAAGATTTTTTTTTCTATATCTGGAAATAACATATTTGCAGTGTAATATTTTCATAGTTTGAGACCCTAGTATATTCTGTGGGTGTATATTACGTTATCGAACCTTTATATGGTCGAACCTATATGATTGAACTTTTAAAAGTTCGAAAAGCTAAAATAAAGATTAACAGAAAAAGCCTACCTGACTGTTTTAAGCATGGGGGGGCAAGCCCTCCTGCACCTCCACCCCACTCTTTAAATATACCAACTCTGAGATCGCACTACAGTGCAGGAAAGAGAAATCTTCCCATTCCGCACTGTACGGAGATCTCCATTGAAACATTCAAACTTTTAAAAGTTCGATTATACGGTGTCAACCATATGACATTTGAACTTTTAAAACTTCGATAACATAATATACACCGTATTCTGTGACCCCTAAAACCAGACTTAAAGTGTATGTGGTACCCCAACATAGTTTTGAATTTTTACTTATTACAAAAATTTTATGTGTGTGTGTGTGTGAGTGTGTGTGAGTGTGTGTGAGTGTGTGTGAGTGTGTGTGAGTGTGTGTGAGTGTGTGTGTGTGTGTGCGTACGTGAGCATGTGTGCGTGAGAGAACTCTTCTGCATGTGTGTGTACATGTGAGTATATGTATGTATGTGTTAGCTTGAGCTTCCATTCTTGTTAAAAAAGGTATACTAGCCCCTTATGGGATAAATGTTAAAAGATGTCTAGTGTGAATAATAGTAGAAAAGAGTGGGAAATTAAACGAGTCTGAAATAAATGATGAGAGAGCCCGTCTTCTTTGCCTGTGTATTACAGAACTTAAGTGCCTTTCTTAGGCATTGGAAAATATTTGCATATTAATGTTTCATCCAAAAATGTAATTAACTAAAGGTTTTGATAAGCAAAACACACTGTATATTGTATCCGTGATGTCCAGTGATTTGTCTTTAGGGCTCCTTTTCATCTAAGTCAGTTTAGTTATGGGTAACTGAATGAATTCTATGTTTAATGGGAGATTTTGTCAAAAACATTTATATAAATCAGAAAATAACTTTTTGTTTGGGGGGTAAAGTCGTCATACCTCATGTAGCAGAAAGAGTCCTGTTTGCTACATAGCTGAAAGATAAGAAACACAGAAAACATTTCTCTTCACAGTAAAGGAGATTTCCTGTGTAGTGATCTCACCCAATAAATATGCATATATTCTGGATCCTTTATTCAAAAAGGTGCTAACTATGATTAAATTTACAAAGACTGAATGTTCAAAATATCAACCTTGTTAAGAACAACACATCGACTATCGAAAGGACAAATATTTTCAATGTTTGATCGCTCTGAATATAATAATGTAAGCTGCACATCCCTACCTAAAAGGAAAACAGCAATGCCGAAAATACTCGCCTTCCACAGGAAAATTGTTGGTAAACCAAATACATAGCAACCTCTATGCTTAAAAAATGCTTTTATATGAGGAACATCATCACTTTTAGCCTGTTACTTAACTATAACAGTTCCACAACTGTACAACATCCACAAAAGGGCACTCAACCCTAGGCAGGGCAACCATTCCCACCATATAGTCAGTCATTCAGATATTCAACCATAAGTGCACCTTCACTTCATGGGTAATTACTTCAATATTCTACCAAACAAACTGCAATTGCTAACTACACATCACAGCAATTCAAATATATACTCAACCATGCTCTATCTAAAGGGACTTTCCCCACAGAATAGACAGTACCACACTACCACTATTAATCCAAGGCCGTGAAACTGAACTCATCTATTCCAGATCATTGTAACCCTATTCTTCCATACATAGGCATGGTCCTTGGAAAATTATTCCACAGGCAGATAATTCACCTTCTACAGGCAGGTACATTTTATTATATAAATATATATATATATATATATATATATATATATATATATATATATATATGTTCATCCTCACCCTGTATAGTGGTACTGTCCATACAATATGAAAAGCTGCCACTATTATGACCTTCCCAAACTTGAAAAATCTTGTCTACAGGAAGATAATCCAGGTTCTACAAGACATGTGTGTTTTATAATTTACACATCAGAAATTTTACCCTGGATTAATATCTTGCCTACCTTCCTCAATTTCACAGATGAGACATACAAGAAAACGATCAATGGACCCCTAACAGTAGTTACTTTCAGCAGTCATAAGAGAGTAATTAACTTCAGTATTTACAAATTACTACTTAACTACCTTATCAATGTTATTTCTTTCAAAATACATCTAATATGGTTTTCAGACTACCTTAATAACAGTAAAGCATTGTCCAAAGACCTGCAAGGTGGTTATGTGTGGAACTTAAAAACAATAAGAATCATCATAAAGACACAGAACTCTGAACAAAAGAAGCACTTTTGTCTCTTTAATTACCAAAAACTTCATCATCAGATGCAGTGATTTTGACATCCCAGGATCAACTATTGAGCAGGATGGGTGGGTTTGAGTAGCCAATGTACAGCAGACAGCTCACCTCTCTTGAGGGGGGCATAACATATATGTCAGCACTGTACCATATTCAATTTGTGAGTAGAAAGTAGTGTAACGGTGTCACAACTAAGTATCTGCACAGGAGGGGAGGGTAAAAATATAATGACACCATGTACACATATGGCAAAAATATAACACCACCATGTACATACATGGCAAAAATGTAATGACATTATGTACATATGTAGCAAATATATAATTACACCGTGTACACATATGGCAAAAATATAACAACATCATGTACATATGCTGCAAAACTATAATGCACTATAATGTGCATATGTGAAAATTAAATCAGTGTCCTCAGAGTCCAGCAGAAAGGCATATATAATTCCAAGCTGCCAGAATGAATAATACTGCATTTGGGCACCTCAATCTCCACTTCATCTCCTCTGCAAAGCTACTTTCCACAGTTTTGGTCCTGCTCCATAGATGTAAACCAATTGGTTAAATGGGAGATTACAGAAAACAGGAAAGAATAGATGGTTAATCCATTTGAAAAAATGCATGAAATATAAGATTGGTATGTAGACAACAGGTTTATAACAAATACAATTTTTAGGTAACATCAATACACACATTACATAAATATGGCATGACATGTTCCACAGTGACTTCTGAATCTGAAGACCTGAATGAAATTAGAATTGAAACATAGCATCCTGACAAACATTACAGTATTTAATTAATTTCAACAATAAGTTATAAATTTCATATAAAACAAATTTTCCTAAGCAAATAGCAATGATTCTCTCTTACAGTATATCTTAATTCATCATCTAGTTCCCCCCTCCACATATTCACCAATGGCATCATTATATATCCTGTCTTGAAAAATGAGGTTTAGAACAGACCATTTTGTCCAGGGGCATCTTCAAGTGGGGGGTTAGTTAGAGTTGCAGGATTTGGAGGATAGTAGTAGGATAGGGTTAAATAGGAATGGATGAGGTTTGGGAGGAAGTGAGGTAGAGGTAGGGAGGGGCTTAAAGGATGTTAGGCAAGTGTAACTGGATTAGGAGTCACATTTTGGTATGAACTTGCTATATTGCAGGTTCATGTCCTGATGACCGGTGTGGTCTTTGGTCAGGTCAGGTAGGTCTTGGTTTGGTGGGGGCATGAGGAGGTGAGTACAGGGACCATTTTTTTTTTAAATTTGTTATGGGGTCTGTGGTCTCACTAGGCAATTAAAATTCTGCTGATGTGCTGGTGAAGCTCAGGAACCTATACGTCAGTCTCACTGCTCTGACTTTAAAGCCGTCAGAATGGATTATGGATGAACATATTGTTAACTGTTATTGCTGACTTGGGGTCGGGTCACAGTTGGGTAGTGTGGTGAGAGATCTTGGGTGGTATTGTTTGGGAGGGTCCTGAGGAGATCACAGCCTTCCCAGGGTTTTCTTAGTTATCTTCTTTCACTGTGAGTTGTTAGGCAGCATAGTGGCTGGCTGCTGGCGAGGGAGTAGTGAGGTATGCAGGTCCATGTGGATTTGGTGTGTAAAGGTAGACTGTCTTTCTCTCCTGCTCTCATCAAGCGGATAAAACCTAAGAGCAAAAGAGAGGAAAGCAATGTATTCTTTCCTGGCACGGGTAATTATGAACAGTGATGTTAAGGCATGTAAGAGGTTATTGCCTAGCCAGAATGGTAGAGTTGTATGTGGCATGTACGAATTAGGAAATCAGAGTGGCTGTAGTTTTGTTGCACTCGGTTAATTCATCCTTACCCTCGTTTCGCTTATTCTTTCTAAACAGCCGAGTTTGTGGGTAGAGTTCAGGGCAGTGGAAGTGGACCTGACTAGAGCGTTTGCAGTGAACTCCTTATCAGGTGCCGCTCTCATCCTTTGCAACCTCTTTGTGCAAGAAATCTGTGTAAAGGCCGACAAAATATAGGAACCAGGTCCCCAGAGTAGGGACATATTTTCGATATTACACTTATAAGTTCAGAAAGTTGGTGAAGTAATTGGAGTTGTATTTATCTGCAGTTTCTGCAGTATTTGATGTCTGAAACTCAGTAGGTAGGCTGCAGGGGCTTCTCTGGAGGGTGAGGCACAGGTAAAAGTAATAGCATTGGCTTGGTGGTGTGATCCCATCACCGGTCTTGTGGTTTGTAGTTGAGGTGGTTCTTGTTCTGTT
Organism: Protopterus annectens; assembly: GCF_019279795.1. NCBI lineage: Eukaryota > Metazoa > Chordata > Ceratodontiformes > Protopteridae > Protopterus > Protopterus annectens. The sequence continues at coordinate 1,948,777,679 of NC_056728.1, forward strand.
GGTGTTGGGGGGTTTAGTCAGGTTTCGCTGATCAGCATGTCATGCCTAGTTGTATTTTCCACAGTGAAGCCCTGTGGGTTTCGCAGGCTCTAAGCAAGGCAATGTGATTGTTTCTACGCATGCGTGATGGCAGTGTCGGTTGAGGATTGTGTCCTTGTGTCCCATGTTGGCTGTTAAACATCGATTTCTTACAGTTGGGACCTTTACGGAATCTGGTTGAGGGGCATGTTTTTTTTGTTTAGTGCAATACTTTGCTACTTAATTTGTGGCGTGAAAGAAATACATTGTAACGTTGACTAGTGCTTTGCTTAGTGTGCAGATAGTAAGCATTTAAAAGAAACATGCTATCGTAAATATCAACACTTTTGGAAGAAGAGGCTAGATGTCTTAGTAGCAAAGCATTCAGAAAGTAGTGCATTAACACCCAAAGAATCATAGTAAGGCGCTAAGGTGACGGTCATAGTCAGATAAAGTCTAAGTTTGTGTTGTCAGAGCCCTTTGAATTATTGACATGAACATATTAATTTGTTTAGTAGCGGTATGGTTATTTACTTTTCTGTAACTCATTTAAATCTAAGGTTATAGTTTTAAAACTACCAGGAATATTTAACATGCTAATAAGTGATACCTCTTAGCACAAGAAATCTGGACAGAGGGAAAAATAATAGGATGACATAGGCTCAAAATAGGGAAATATTTTAAATATTGCTCTTACATAATGTGATGTTATGACATAGTGCCATCTGAGCCAGGGAGAGTAGGGCGGTACATGTGCACATATGCCAGAATACCTAGTTGGAATTTTGAAGAATTTTATGTCCTCTGACCATCACACTGATTTGTTCCGATATTTGAGTTAAAAATATATTTGTACAGTTATTTGTGTTAAAAATGCATCAACAGTAGGTCCTGCTGGAGGAAACAAAAAAACGTGAAAAAGCACTCGAAAAGCACCAATAACAAGAAAAAAGTGCTCTGGGCTAATGGAGAGAATAAAAAGCTGTTTTTTAAAAGCTGTTTTTTCTTGTTCCTGCTGGAGGAAAGTAAGGGTGGAAGGGGGGTGTAATTGCGATTGAAATATTTATTAGCCTTGTGACAATACTGTTTTGCGGGCTGGCTGTGCATGGCGCTTGCATAGTGTAGCAGTAACAGTCGTGGGGGGCAGGGATTGTACAGGCCATACCTCGCAACCACCCTCAGTTGGACTGGACATGTGACATAATTTTTATATTCCTGTGAACTGCTGAATATTCAAGCATGGTAGCAGCTTCATCTCCGGAAAAGCAGCCTTGCTGTTTTTGCTTCTGCTTTGCTAGGGTTGGTGTAATTTAAGAAAAAAAAAAAAAGGGACGGAAGTTTTGACCATGTTCTGTAACTTGTAGGAGTGAGTACGTCTTTCGGGGAAAATTATAGCTATGTCAGGGATGTTAGATGGAAATGGCAGCTTTTGTAACATTAGTCATGCCAGTTAGTTTGTTAGATGGTTTTGTGGAAACATTAATTATGAAGGGAACAATATGAGGTAAGGCAATTTTGTTTTTTTATCTTACCTTTTATATTGCTACGATATGTCAGAACTTGTGATTATATGCAAAAGTATTCCCTGGAAACGAAGATAAGTTATTTGATTTATATTTAACATTTAAATGAACTACCCCCTGCTCTTTTGATAAGTTGGCTGTAACTTGGAATAGGTGTTATAAGATGGAGCCTTTTCTTTACACATTAGAGGGTTTACTCTTCTCCTTTTCTTTGTAGATGGTGGTGTGCCGAGTACCAGGGGTGGTGATACACAGTGAATTCGCAGATGATGGAAGCAGTGGCATGCAAGGAGATTACACATGAGGAGCATAAGTGGGTAACAGTTACTGACGGAAGTAAGTGGATTTCACAGTTGTTGAGTTTTGGTAGGGGATTTACACTGCTAGTCAGAGAAGGATAGGCATTTGAGTTTTTGATCTCAGAGTTAATTGGTTGTACAATGTGCTCTATTACCTATTCAGTTATCCCTGTTTTGGGCATTTGCATTCAACAGTAAAAGGGAGCAACAGCCATAGGTAAGAGTTGGGTGGTGCACAGGAAGGTCAGAGATGGGCATGTGCTGAGTGATCAGTGGTCAGCATCCTGATTAAATGCCTTTGAAAGGTAATGGATGCTTTATGTGGATTTTGATGGTTGGACTAGTGTATAACAGAATTGGGGATTTTGGTGCTTGAGTGGTGCATAGGGGGTTATGTAAGGAGGTATGTTTGGGTCAAGGTAAGGTAGAACTAGGGGTGTGACGATGCAAGTACCAGTGGCTGTTGTCATTGATGGAATGATGCATAAATGTGCTTGATTGGGGGAATGTAATATAAACAGTCGCTGTCCTGCAGGAAATAGTTAAAGGTAGTTGATGTTGAGGGGCTGGATGTTCAGTTTATTGGAGTTGTGTACAAAGGGGTCACATGGAATACAAGATAGTCAAACTTGGTGTGATTTGGGTAGTGTATTGAAAAGTAAATGAGTAGGTTGGGGGCTGGGTAAGGCAGGGTTGTGGATCTGTTATGGGGTGACCTGGTGGGGCGGGTTTCTATGGGTGGGGTGGATGCACAGTAATTAAAGGCATAGGAAGTCACTAGGTTACTGGTGCTAGGGCCCTTATAGTCAGTTGATCTGTATTCATTTTATTTATGGTTATTATGCACTTGTATTTGGAGGTAAGGTATTCTGCTGGGGGAGGATGGTTGATGTATTGTAGATGGTACGTTATTAAGTGTTTGTTTTGTACTCATTAAGGCATTTCAAGGTTGGTGCAGCAGGGTAGTGTAAGGCTAAGGGAGGATAAGGTATGTTGAGGGCAAGTTATAGCATGGTTTAATATTTGCTTAGGGGTAGTTTTGGGTTCTTACTGGTTTGAGGAGCAGCACCAATTTCAGGAGTTGGGGTAGTTACTAGGTTAACGGCTCTAAGGTTTGATGAACTAGACAGCTTCAGGTAAGTAAGATTCCTTAATCCAGAGTGCATTCCATGTTGCTCTTAGTCAAGAGGGACATGGGTGATTGTTGCCCGTGTTCAAAGGAATATAGGTAGACTTGTGAGGGGGGGGGGGTGTGATTTACACTTTAGGTTTGGCAATAGGATATAATAGCATGGCTATGGTTGTTTTTTTTTTCTTTGCCTTAATTATGGTTATCACCGTTGTTGGGAACTAATTGGTTGGGAAAAGAGTGGTGTATTATTTATAGAATAGGCCCCTTTGTAATGCAATCATTTGTTTATTTCACATGGGTATTAGTTGTATCGTGAATCTGTCAGGTGTGGAGGAAATCTTACGGGTATTTTTGTTAATGCATCTTAAGTTTCATTGGTGTTTTGTATGTGATAGTAAATGCATTTTAAGCTGTTGATGAAGGAGATACGCCTGTAGTGGTGCATACTGTCATTAAGAAGTTGTGATTATGTGTGGATGAAGTATTTACAGTTTTTCTTTTACAGGTAGGTGGAAGGAGGGTTATGTCAGTTGATGGAGTGGTGTGAAAAGAGGTCATGGTCTTCCAGCAAGGCAGTCACATATGGAATTGTTTTATTTTCTTCCCAATAGTTACAACGTAATGGTTTGTTTGCTTGTTTTGGGTGGGGAGCATCAGAAGTGGAAGAAGAAGAAGAAAAAAAAAAAGAGGATATTGTACCTACTTTAAAGAGATCTCATTGGTATGATGGTATGTAATCGGGTTTAATAACCAAATAATATGGCTTGTTTGTTGAGTTGCTAGAATGCCATGATGGCTGTTAAGCTGTTTGATTGCTTATAAGGGATAGTTAGTGTGATGGCAGGATTGCTAGACAACGTGATTTTATGATACTATTTTGGTTATTTTAAGCAGTGAAACTAGGCTGGGATTAGGCATCATGCTTTGTTCTTGTTTGCTGTGTGGTTTCGGATGATGGTGGGCTTTGTGTTGGTTGTCCAGTTGAAGGGTAATGATGGGGGAGTCATTAGAATTGTTATTGCTCTGGCATTAAGGAGAGCTCATTTGGTTATTACTGGATTGGGTGGTAAATGGGGTTGCAATTTGGTATGATGGCATGTAGTTGACTCTGCGTGGTTTTTATAACACCCTTGAAGTCTTTGTGGAGCTGCCATTGGTCATGAAGTAAGGATTATTTAGCTCATGTGCAGTGGGTATACTAGGTTATCTTAGCATAGGTGAAGGGTCAGTGTTTTGTTTTCAGTGGTTTTGGTAACTGGTTATTTTTGTAATGTGATAGGGTTTTAGGAGTTAACTATATCCACCTTGGTTAGTGGGGACGGGGTACACCAAATGATGTTTGGCCGGATGCTTTAATGGTGTTTAGATTGCTGGAAGTGTGCTACAGAGAGGAGGAACAGCCTGATCAGGCTGGTGGGCAGAGAAGAGCGGTTGGCTTGCCCTCTTCTGTTCCCCCTCTGGTGCTGGAAGGTCAATTCAATAAGCTGGGAAAGGAAAGCGAGCGGTTATGCTGCTTGATAAGTATATAAGCAAGCGGGTGAAGTTGCTTATTGGATTGATGGTATAATGCAATAAATGGTAATGAGAGTGAGCGGTTATGCTGCTTGATAAGTACCGATAAATGGTAACGGAAGTGAGCGGGTATGCTGCTTCATAAGTAAGTGAGTAGAGGTATGGATGCTGCTTACTGATCAGGATGAGCAGGTTTACGCTGCCTGTCCTAAGATAATTTTACATGGATGTTATTTCATCTGTATCATGTTTGGTTGAAATGAATGAATATTGAGTAACATCTATGTTTATGAAAATTTAATAAAGGTCATCAAATGTCATTCGGTGTAATGTGTTTCTTGAAGGGGACTGGGACAAATGAGGTTTAAATCAGACCATTTTGTCCAGGGACACCTTCAAGGTGGGGGATTAGTTAGAGTTGCAGGATTTTTGAGGATAGGGTTAAATAGGAACAGATGAGGTTTGGGAGGAAGTGAGATAGGGGTAGGGAGGGGCTTAAAGGAGGTTAGGCAAGTATAACTGGATTAGGAGTCACATTTTGGCGTGAACTTGCTACCTGCCCTCCCTCCCTCTTTTTATTAGTTGGGATGTGGTTATGTTTAGTTTGGACAGGGCAGAGAAGAGGGGCTGGCTTGCCCTCTTCTTTTCCCCAACTGGTGCTGGATGGTCAATTCAATAAGTTAGAAAAGGAAAGTGAGAACTTGCGCTGCTTGACAAATACATAAGTAAGTGGAGGAAGCTGCTTATTTGGTTGATGATATAATGCAATAAATGGTAATAAAAGTGACCGGTTACACTGCTTGATAAGTATATAAGCAAACGGGTGAAGCTGCTTATTGGATGATGATATAATGCCATAAATGGTAATGAAAATGAGCGGTTACGCTGCTTGATAAGTATATAAGCAAGCGGGTGAAGCTGCTTATTGGATTGATGGTATAATGCCATAAATGGTAATGAAAGTGAGCGGTTACGCTACTTGATAAGTACCAATAAATGGTAACGGAAGTAAGTGGATACACTGCTTCATAAGTAGGTGAGTGGAGGTATGGATGCTGTTTACTGATCAGAATGAGCAGGTTTACGCTGTCCTGTCCTATGATAATGTTACATGGATGCTATTTCATTTGTATCATGTTTGGTTGAAATGAATGAATATTGAGGGTTGGGAGGGTGTCCTAATGGTTAAGGTGTTTGCCTTACAAACACAAGGTACAGGGTTTGAGTCTTACAAGGGGTAATTGGCTAGGCTTAAAATGGCTCGCAAGGGGAGTTAGTCTAGTACTAATCTATGAGTAACATTTATGTTTATGGAAATTTAATAAAGGTTGTCAAATGTCATTCGGTGTAATGTGTTTCTTGAAAGGGATCGGGACAATGTTATATTTGCAGGAAAAGAATGTAAGATAAGAGCTTGGTCTTATAACAAAAAGAAAATAAACAACCCTGATTTACAAAGAGCCCTGTCACAATTCAGTATCAAATGCATAACCAAAATGTGCTTCACACAAGCAATAATACCCAATGTGTTATTGTGGAAATAATGCCAACCCAGGGGTAATCTGAGACCCGACAAGGTGTTACTTCCACAATAATACACACCCTGGAGGGAATTATTGTGTTTAGAAAATGGGCTGTCTTTAAAACTGTTCTGTTATTTATTTATTTTTTATTACTGTATTTTTTATATATTTTTTTGATGTAAAATAGTTTCTCTGTCTAATGTTTCAAACTTGCTGTAGTGTATGCTAATGGTGTTGGAGGAAGCATTTTACATCCAAAATATAACACTTTAAAAAAAATTGAAGAATGTTCAGATTTTTGGCTCATATGTTTGGTCCCTTTCTCATAAATTTTGTTGTTTTCTGACATATTACTGTGGATTGAAGTCATTAAATAATGCCAAATATTTGAGTTTCACACTTCATATCCTTCAAAAAATACATGCTGATGGAAACCCTGTTATTCTAGCAACTTTCTAAGTTTATAAGAGTAATATTTTAAAATCTATTCATTTGTCCCCCTGTTATCTGTGGCTCTGTCTAGACTTCTTGGGACAAGGGGTTGAGTGGTATGGTTGATAGGTACATAAACCTCTTAGCTGATGCTGCTGCTGACAGAGATCACTTTCACTCTTCATTCTCTCTCTCTCTCTAACACACACAGACACGCATACACACACACACACACACACACACACACACACACACACACACACACACACACACACACACAGTCTCTTTTTTGCACACATTCTCTCACACACACAGAGAAACATAAACCCACATAATACAGACACTTTTTTGGCTTCATTTATTTTTTTACACTCGCTGAACAGCAAAAGTGCTACTTAGTGAGTCAAGATAATTGCTCAAGCGATTTTTTTCTCACTCTCATACATGCATACACACTCCCTCACAGACAAACATATACATGGACTCTTTTTTTATTTTATTTTTTAATGTTGTACTTGCTAAACAGCAAAAGTGCTGCTTAGTGACTGAAAAATAATAGCTTGATCAAACTCTCTCTCATTCTCATGCATGCATACACTCCCGCACACAAATAAACACATACACACATTTTTTTTTATTTAAATTTTTTTTTATTTTATATTCACATAACCACAAAAGTACTGCTTAGTGAGTATAAAATAATGGCTGTTATTTTTTTTCAGTCCGAGCTCCATGGCAGATTGATATGCTGTTGTGAAGCAGCGGACTCATTTTTCAGCGGGCATTACCTATAGAATAACACCCTGCTGGTGTTCTCCAATCAAGGTGTGATCTACAGTTCACCCATTATCTAATGTTCTATAAAACTGTTTGGTAAAGTGGAGTTTATATCTTAGAGGAGCTCCTACTATATATGTATATGTATATATATATATATATATATATATATATATATATATATATATATATATATAAATATATATATCTGTGTGATGTCCCACTACTGGACCAGTAATCAAGGAGCCTCAATTCTCACCACCGGCACCTGTGGAGAATGTTCACTGGGAGGATAACAGGTACACAAACAGTATTTCCAGATGCAGCTCTCTGCATCAAGTGCAATTTGCCTTAAGAGCACACAGAGACCAGAGTCAGTCCAGGGCTGGTTTCTCTCTTTCTTCAGATCCCCAATAAGGCTCCCCACTGGGACATCTATAGATGGTTCCATGCCAAGTCCTCTAACACTCTGTCTGTCTAACCAGTGCTTCATGTCCCTGCCCAAGTAGCGGACACACACAGACAGACACACAGAAAGACACACACACACACACACAGACACACACAGACACAGAAACACAGACACAGACACAGACACAGACACAGACACAGACACAGACACAGACACAGACACAGACACAGACACACACACACACACACACACACACACACACACACACACACACACACACACACAGACACACACACACACACACACACACACACACACACACACACACACACACACCTTGGAAAGGCTGGCACAGGTTTACTAGCTATGCCCCCTTCTGCCTGGACTATAAGGTAGTACCACTGCCACCAGAACCTTTCACCAGCTACTTTAAGGATCATGACAAAGGGTGTCCAATATTATGGTGTAATATTAATATTAATACTAATACAAATGGTACTTTGACGAAAGGCAAGGCTATTAAGGGTGGACCACACAGTATCACCAAATAAATATACAAGTACTCTCAAAACTTAAATATCTCTACAAAGATCAGTCAAAATGAAAGGTTTAAATATTTTTAATAATAACTAGTAAAATAATAAGACAATATTAAATATATATTCACAGTGACGTCAGTGTTCAAACATCAAGAAACATTTAAATAACATTGCAGGACAGGCTCAGACAAATAAAGAAAAACAATACCTAAACTAAGCTTCACTATATTCCTGACTGTATCTAAGAGGATTACTACTCCCTACTTACTTAACAGAGCAAGGCAGATGATGCGGTAAATGGTCCTTCTTGTTGTTTTCAAGGCTCAAGACGGAATACAGAATGATCTGTCTCTCACTAAAAGACTTCTCAAAATAAAATCTAAAACATTACTGCTGGGATAGCTTGCAGAATGACATAATTTCTGGTCATCTGACTTCTAGTTCCCATCCAAAACCCCCACTGCTGGAAGGACTTAGCATCTACCTGTAAAAATTCACACACAAAGACTTTCACACTAAAGCCCTGAATAGCACTAGCCTCTAATTTGACTGATTAGTGGTAGTGTTATGGAAGGGGTGTTTTTAAGATAAGGTATAGGGTTAGGGTTAGGGGTAGCATTTGGGTCACAAAACCTTAGTAAAGGGGTGAAGGCGGCTTTGCCCCCTGTACCACAATAGCAATACTTGCAAAGCCTAACCCTGTTCATAACCCTAACCCTACACCTTACCTTAAAAAAACACTTTCTGCAACTTCATCACTAAATAAGACAGGCTTAGAGACACACGCATACACACATACCAATTCATACATGCACATTTCTATCTGTCCACTTACCTAACTCTTACCCTAACTGTAAAACACACATGCGCGCACACACACACAGACACACACACACACACACACACACACACACACACACACACACACACACACACACACACACACACACACACACACACACACACACACAAACACACACACACAAACACACACACACAAACACACACACACACACACACACACACACACACACACATCCCCCCTCTCTAACTCTAACTGCAAACATTCACACACACTCTTACCTTTTACAATGAAGCATGCATCCTACAAAATGAACAATCAATACACTGAATGTTCACATAAAATTACCATGCAGAGTTCATTATTTCAAGAAAATTAATGTGTGACAGAATGAATATATATATATATATATATATATATATATATATATATATATACATATATATATATATATATATATATATATATATATATATATATATATATATATATATATATATATTTTTTTTTTTTCTGTAAAGGACCCAGAATGATGTTGAAATTCAATTGCTTTGCTAAATAAAACGCATAAGGTAACCTATTGGATACTAACTGTCACTTGTAGGTGTAGAAACTAAAGCTTAGTTAACTCTTTTCTCAGGTTTACTACAAGGACTTGAATCCCGAGCACTCAAGGACTGCTCTCTAGAGGGCAGGTTTCCAAGAATCTTGTAGCATGTGTAGGTTCAAATACAAGTTCAGGCAAGTAGCTGGGGTGGGAGTGCAGATAAAGGCAGGGGAGTTTTAAGATTAGGAAGAGGGAATAGAGTTTTAGGGTTAGGTATCAGGAAGACATTTTGTGGTTAAGAAGCAGGAAGGAGATTTAGGTTTAGAGAGTGGGAGGGAAGTTTTAGAGTTAGGTAATGAAAAAGGAGTTTTGGGGTTAGGGAGCTGGAAGGGAATCTCCATTTTAGTGAGCAGGAGGGGAGAATTTGAAAGCAATCAAGGAATTTAAGTTTTGAGATGTAGGTTGAAATGTTAGGGTGAAGGAGTGAGAAGTCAGGTTAGGAACTGTTTGGGAGTTTTAGGGCTAGAATTAGAACTCTGGTAGGGCTATAGAGTTTTATAGGGTTGGGTATTGGGAGGGCTAAGCAGTTATGGGAGGTACTTATGGGAGATTGGGCTAGTGGGAGATCTGGCCAGTGGCAGTGAGTGAGTGTGTCATCAGCTACTGACACATGAGCAATTGTAGTTGACCCCTTTATCTCTATATCGTACCACTGGCATTTTGTGCTACAAGAATGTCTGAATTCAGTCTGCAGGTATCAGAGTCTTCTGACCCATTTAAAGTGCTAATGCTCAGTGTTTTCCCTAATTCTGCTCTCCAAGTTATGTCAATTGATTTGTCTCTAATGCCATCTGTTGTTCAAATGTTTTTGGAATCTGGTGCATCCTTACTTTAGTTTTATTCTAAATGCTAAAATATTGGATGGTTAAGAACATGCATCTGTATTTCTTTCTCAGAAATTAGACATTGTTTATACATTGGAATTCTGGATACTAGAACATCTACTCTAGTAAGCTACGCTCTCAATTCCAATCAATGTGGAATTATGTGGGTTGTGCAGGAAACAAAAAGATTTGGCTACTCTGGAGATTTTTCTTTTCCTTAAGACAATGGACACCAGATTTATCATTCATAAGTTACCCCTGGCTACTTACCATCTATAAGTAGCCAGGGATGTGAGGATGCAATGAGGCTTGTCCACCAGAAAAAAAAAGGTTTATAGTGGTTTTGCAGTCTCAAGTGTGGATTGTGCTCAGATGACTCCAGTGGACAGTTCCAGTGGACAGTGACTGATGCTCTATGAGATGATGACAGCTCCCTTGAAGTTTCAGTAGGTAAACAGAACTTACGTTAGCATTGTCTGTTTTAAGAGGTCTTGAGCATTATTTCAATATCTGTGTTATCTTCAGTTAGATAATATATATTGCTAGATTAGTGCTTTAAACCCAACTATTACATTTTCCTGCAGGTATACAACAGTTTAGTAAGATGTGTGGCGACAAGCTTAATTGAAGTTCTGGCTCTGTGAATAGAAAATGAGACACAGATCTGCAAGTGGTATAGCTTTCATCCTTAGGATAGTGTCACACTATACCAGGCACTTAAACACTATTGACATTATACTAGTTTGGCTTTGTAGTGCTAGGAGATGAAGCTCTTAGTGCAACCTAGGTGACTAGCTTTTGATTAGTGGCCCCAGCAATGGAAGAGCCAAGCAGCAAGGGAGATAAATGAGTGGAAATGCCCACTTGCTTCTCTGTTAGGGTTAGGAAGTTAACAAGCACATGATAACCAAATAGGTAAGTGTGATTTTTCTGGTGGAGTCTAGAGAAACCACTAACTGTTCTTGAGAGGAGGGTTTGGGGTTGCTTGCTGGCAATGTCTCTTGCAAAAGTGAAGCATAACAGGTGTGGCTAGCCCATTGCATGTACTCCTTTGGTTCTGCAAGTCATGTCTGCAGAGAGGAAAATAGGGCTAACAGAAATCCCATAAATAACCCCTAAAGGCTGTCTAAATAATGCCCTGTCCCAGATGACCCTTGCCCTAGTGATCTACAATGAATAGCCCAATTGGATAGGAGGAGGATGTTTGTCAACAGGCAGAAGGGCAAAGACCATCAAACACACACACACACACACACACACACACACACACACAAAATTAGATCTGTTGCTTATGCAATGAATCCAAGAAATTAGAAAAGAATAGACAATAGAACTAAAAAGGTAATAAAATCACATCAGATAAAGGAAGTACATATACCAGCTACTAGGAAGAAAGTTTCAGATTTAGAGGGAAGATTAGAGACATTTAAAATACTCTACCTCAATATTAACTCTCAATGTGTTAATCTTGAAGCACAACATATACGTGCTTTTCTTTAGACAAATATAATAATTAAAGTTATAGGATCTGCATATTAAGTTAATTGATAAACAAATAATGTCTGAACTTCAATCATAAATTAATAAATTAAAGCTTAAATAAATCACCTGGGATAGATAATATTATACAGAAATGTTTAAAACTTCTGCCCAAGGAAGCTTTAGTTTTGATGTTAAACGTGTTTAACCTAGTAAAGGATGGTATAGATATGCCTCCTTCTTGGAAGTATACAGTAGTAGCAGCTATTTTGAAATCTGAAAGAAGTGCTGCTCAGTGTTCCTGTTATAGACCAATATCTCATTTGAATGTTGACTACAAACTGCTTACGACAATTCATGCTGATGCAATTAACTTAAATTAAATGAAAAGACAAAACTGTTGTTATTGAACTCTGAGAAAATAGATTTGAATAAGAAATTCTCTCAGTATCGTTTCTGATAATAAAATTAAATATATGATACAAGTGAGACATTATCTCTTAACTATAATAATATTTTAAATCGTATAAAATGTCTCATACAAAAATGGAAGTTCTTGTTTACAATGGTGGACAGATTATACATAATTAAAATGATTAACTTTCCGAAATTATTATATTTTATGCAAGTATTTTCTATTCCCTCTTCTAAATAATATATAAAACAGTTTAACAAGTTGATGGTTAACATTTTATGTTTTAATAGTAGACCCAGAATAGCTATCAATCATCACTTAAATGACTGGGAAGCAGGGTGTATAAATCTACCTGATACAGAGATTTATGCTTTATCATCTGCCATGGCTAAACACCACTTATACAGCCAGATGAAAACAAATCTATGAAAACATTTGGTTGTAATCAAGCCAGTCAGTGTCACAGAATATACATATTTGATATCCAATAATTTCTTCAGGATAGTGAGAGAATAGCCTTTGATAAAAAGAAATATAGTTCTAAATTTATAGCTGAAACATTAAAACTATTCAATGATTATTTAAACAAGAATCCAGATATTAAATCATGGACTTTTTTGTTATATCCCATTGCCTGTACTAAGGATTGTATGTATACATTTGATGTGACCACAATCAAAGCTCTCCGGAAAAAGGAATTATTTTTTGGGCTCAGTTGTTACATACTGGTAAACTATTAGCAATTAAACCAGTTATGCATAAATTTGATCTACATAGTAGTATGTGGTTACCAGTATAGTATCTAAGGCAATATATTATAAATAAATTGGAAGCGAGTCCAACCATTAGACAAAAGGTCCCTAAATTTATTGAATATATTGCTTATTTAACAAATAATGCTATTCAGAGAAAAGGGTACTTATCTAAAATTTATAAAATAGTTAAAAGCACAAAAGCATATTATAAAGAGAATTTTTGGGATTATTACAAATTAATTAATAAAAGAGCTCCTGATGAAAATGAAAAAAGATGGATACTAGTTTTCTACTATGTGTACATCCTTGTCAGTCCAATGGAAGTTATTTGCATAAAAATTTCTTCACAGGTCTTTTTTGACACCTCATAGGTTAGGATTAATGTTTAAACAAGAAATGGATTGTTGGAGGTGTAAAGCAAAACTGAAGGCAAACTGGCAACACAAGTTTTTTTGGTTGTCAATTGCTTAAAGTATTTTAGGACAAGTATTTTAGGACAAAGTGAACTAATTTTTACCAACAGTTTTTAATATGTTTCAGTTGTTTAAATGTTTAATTCTGTTTAATGCACCTATTCCCAATGTGTACCCAGAGCAAAGTATTTTCTTCTTTGGAATCTTTTAGCTATTGCATGCCAGATAGTTACATCCAACATGTCATATATGCACAAACCCTAAAACCACACAATCATTACTTTGGAAACCCCCTTGCCTTCAGAACAGGCATAATTAATACCATCCCATTCAACCCAAAGCCATTATCAGCTCTAAGCTTCAGAATATTCTCCATCCTGTTCTTTAAGTCACCTAGTCTACCACTCTCATCTACAATTTCAACTACCATAAATTTACACTCATGGGGAGTGCCAGTTTCCAATACATGTCTAACAAGTGCACTAGTAGTATTCTGAGTTCTCACAAAATACAAGTAGGTACAGACAATTTCAGAAGTATGGCACCTTCTAGATAGGAAATTAAAATAAACAATATTAAAGGATGTCAGACTGATGTTCAGTATTCTGTCTGTGTACCAACACTCTATCATGTAATGCTGGAGCTAAATTCCATGGGATGGCACTAAATATTTTCTACTTTGTCAATGTGATGCTAGAAATGTTAAAATGAAATGGGAAATGTGTACAAGAAACTTTTACATAAAACAATTAACATTTAATAATGATACTCTTTGCCAAAGAAGTCTAAAAGTAAGAAAGAGAACGTATGTTGTCTGGTTAGCACTAGGTCAAACTATTCGAGAAACACCTCATAATGTGCACATTAATCTTTGTAACATTTCCCCTCTCACCATTCGTTGGATAGTAACTCTGTCAAGGTGTTCTCGAGCGGCACTTCTGGCTCTCTGAATTTCCTCCTCAATTTGCGCAAGCTGACTGCTGAAACGGACACTTCTGCTTGCACCTTCACTAGGTCCTTCAGTTCTGCAAGGAAAATGCAGTAATTTAGATTGAAATAATATTTCTCTTTGAGGGATACTTGAATCAAGTCAGGCAAGAAGAACAATTAGACTTCATTGTAAACTGGTTTTCATGACAGACAACAGCATCTAGAGCTGTTGTATTTCACCTGTTTTCCTATCTACCACCTTAGCTCTTGATTCTCAACAGGCAAAATCATACTTCCATGTACCCCCTTCTAGAACTGCTTTAGGTATGTTATACACATTTATGGCTTTTAACTCACAGCACTGTTCTTTCCACCACCACACACACACTTTAAAAATACTAGCCCAATGCCTTTGTAGGTCTCATTTTAAAACATGCTACCATCTATATTTATAGAACTCCTTCAAATAATAGAGTATCTTACTATCAGAATATTTTTCCTCTGTCCTTCCCGTCTCTTCATCTCAATGGCCCTTTTTCCTTCCTAAGTACACATACACACACACACACACACACACACACACACACACACACACACACACACACACACACACACACACGCACACGCACACACACACACACTCACACACACACTCGCACACATGCACACACACATTTTTTTAGGGATGTAGATCGCCCCATCAAATGTAAACTATGCTGACACCTGTCTGTTCGACAGCATTTGGTTAACTGAGACAGATGGTCTGCAAGTGTATTAGATTGACAATACCTGGGGAGGAAAATATCCCCTTTCTCTAGGGATTGTGTAATACTGGAATTAGTATATATAATTAGCAGAAGGTGTTGGGGAGCAGCCCCCCACATGGAAGGTTCAGGGGAGCTTGCCCCCTGTAAAAAACCTTGCTGCTGGTTTAGTCTGCTCCAGGGTAATCCCTGGAGCATGCACAGAGGACCTGCCGATATTTGTGAATTTGACCTTATGATGTTGATCTCCTGAGTGTAAGTGCAGTGTAATTTCAACGGTGTTCCCTACACCCATATATATATATATATGTATATGGTTCCCCGTCAAAACACTGAAATCTCATTTCACTGTAATCCAAATGGTTAAACCTATTTTAATGAAGAATCATTTCAGTGAAAACTCATTTCATAAAAAACAAGTCTGTAGAAAGTTTGCAATGGTATTATTACTTATCCTAGGAGTTATTAGGGAAATGAGTCTAGTACAGAAGGTGTGAATTGCAGTGGTCAGCATCATGCTGCAACTGCAGATGTAAAGGTTTCCTCTTGAGCACTTATTAACAGTGTGTTTTTTTTTTAATTTCTCTGCAGTTGTGAGCAGAAGTGTAGCTGGTTCAATTACTGCCCGGGGCCAGTGCTGTGAACCAACTCTCCTCCCCCTCAGCTCTACAAGTGAAGAAAAAAAAAAAAAAACACTTTACTGTAATAACCCATAAATGATTGGCTTATTACAGTCAGATGCATGCACCTCCACCTCAAAAAAAAAAAAAAAAAATGGATGCTCCTTCTACTGGCACACCAACGAGATGGCCAGATGCATGACACGCTCCCACCCTCCCTCCAACCCCAGCCATTCAGGTCCCATTTCTGTGCCATGCTCCTCAACCCTCATTTAACATATATTATTAAAAACATTTATTCTTCACACCTGACTCCAGAATTTCACTTGCTCAAGCTTACGTTCTACCTAACCTATTCTATTGCTCTCAAATCTTAACTAACTTACAATCCTCACTTTTTCCTAAATTGGAAACACCTACAATAAAATTGCAAGATTTGCTGCCAATCTACCTCCTAAATAATACCACTGTCATGCTCTTCTAACATTCAGTTGTTATAGAGTTTTCTAACCAGCTCTTATCCACTCAACGTCTCACAATCCATTCTATCTTTAACAAGCCCTCTGCATGCCCTAACTAGTCCTCTCTTCTCACCCTATATAATCCCCCTCGGTCCCTCAGAAGTTCAGATAAATTTCTCTTACAGATATACAAACCTAATAAATCTATTGGCCAAAATTTTTACAGCTATATTCCTACTCTTGCTTGGAATAAGCTCCCCCTACACTTCAGATCCATTCCTCAAGTCCATGAGTTTAAGAAAGCTCTAAAAATTTACATATATAGTACCTGGATTTGTCACTGTAATCACCCTACTTGAATCTATTCCCTATTTTCTTATACACTGTGGATTATCTCTTACTAGTTTTCTTTTTTCTACCTGTTTCTTTTGTTTCTATTCTCATTTCTCTTATTTGTTCTATACTGTAATTTTGCATGTTGTCATCTTCTTTTTTGTATGCATAGCTTGTATACATATTTCTTTATGTATTTATATTGTCTTGCTTTTTATGGAGCTTTTCTATCCGGGCCTCCACTGAAAAAGGGCCCTAGCTCAGTTGGAGTAGCCCAGTTAACAAGTGTCAAATAAATAAATAAAATGGTTAGACAGAAATTATGAAAGTTTGTATTCACGAACAACCGGATCATTGTAAATTTTCCCCTGGTAAGTAAATGACTGGCCAACAAAACTTAAAAACACACCGAAGCAAATAAATCGCACCCACGTGGGGGGGGGGTGCTGTGCCCACCACACCCCCAGCTAAAAATACCAACGTTGAGATCACACTACAGTGGAAAAAAGGGCAAAGTTCACAACATTGGCCAACTGACTCTGTTCACAGTGAAATCTTATGACGACATAGACGTTCGAATATAACTTTTGTTTATGTCTCACCATTTTGTAACTCTGTGTTAATAATTTATTTTGAAACAGATCCATATTTATATATATATATATATATATATATATATATATATATATATATATATATATATATATATATATATATATATATATATATATATAATCTGTGTGTGTGTGTGTGTGTGTGTGTATGTATGTGTTTGCATGTGTATATATATATATATATATATATATATAAAATGTGTACATGTGCATCTCTTTCACTATATATACACACACATATATATATATATATATATATATATATATATATATATATATATGGATTCCTATTACAAGAATGAAAGTTCACTACTTCGAACTTGTAATAGGAAGCCTCACTTCTGCGAAAGTTCACTTTAACGAAAGTGAACTTTTGTGTAAGTGCACTTCACCGAAAACACTGCAGCACAGTGGAGGACATAAAAAACAAGCTATGTCCTCCACTATGGTGTGATAGTCACAGACCTTAGGGTTAGGGCACGGGTTAGAGTAAGGGGATAGTTAGTAAAGCTATCCCCTTACCCTAACTCATGCCCTAACCCTAAGGTTCGTGACTATCACACCATAGTGGGGGACATTGCTATGTCCTTCACTGCACTGCAATCGTCACGGATCTTAGGGTTAGGGCACGGGTCATGGTAAGTGGATAGCCCGCTTATTATGAGCCATGCCCTAACCCTAAGGTCCGCGAGTACTGCACGGAAGTTCAGTACAACACCCGTTCATTGTACTGAACTTTGTGTAAGTTCACTTTCGATTAAGTGCACTTTCGCTGCAGTGAGCATTCCATGCACTATTTCGAATTAGTGAAAATTCGAGCTAGTGTATGGAACCCATATATATATATATATATATATATATATATTTATATATATATATATATATATATATATATTTATATATATATATATATATATATATATATATATATATATGCATATATAATATATAGATAATTATAGACAGAATCACTTTTACAATGGTCTTTAAAGAACATTTCTCTTACTTTTTCAATTTCTCTTTTACTTCTTCTATTCTCCCTTCAGTTTGCTTGTGCCTACAATTATGGGGACAGCAAATATGCATAGGATCATAGGAAGTTACTAGCCTATTGGCCCTGAGGCTCTTACAAGCCTAACCAAGAATTTGGCCCATTTTCCAACAAGTCAGCACCCTATTCCACTTTCAAGCAGGGACACAGGTGGAATTCCAGGGGTGTATTTTCTGTTCCCCATCCAGTTATCTAGGTTGCACTTAGAAAGGTTTAATGAGGTACTCTGCTTTACATGAAGAGGGAGTCTGTTCCACAAAATGGGAAGCCTTTGAGAGGGCAGTGATGACTTGCTCCCTAGAGATAAGGAGAGGGGTCAGGTATTGTGGATGCCCTGTTTTACTGATGGGGGACAGAGGAGTTAAGTTTTCACTGAACCTGTCTGCCAGCAGGTTAGCTGTGTATGTGATGCAGGGTTTGTGTATGTGATGTCCTTGACCACCAGTTCTGAGCAGATCTGGATGTTTTCCTTGAGATTGCGGACATATGTGAAGAAAGCCTTATGATTTTTTTTTAGTAGATGTGGCCAGTTTGGTCTTGATGTTTGCCTTGGAGGATTTCACTAGTGCTCTTATTTGCTTGTTCAGGCTAAGGAAAGATGTGGATACTTCCAGATTTGAACCACCAACAGCATCACCCATACTAACTTCCCTAGCCCACTAAGCCACCCAAACTGCAGAGAATATTCCAGAGGGATCCATCACATACTGTCTGCTCAAAGTTAAAATAGCCTTTCTGTTTTCACAAAGGACTGTCTTTGTGTATTTAACTGTGCCTCTGCTGTCATAACAGTCCTTTAAGGCATCTAATTCAAAGATGTTAATGACTGCAAAGCATAAGAACCTTCATCTTCTTCTTAGTATCTTAAGCCCTTATATCAGCACAGGCCTCAAATGATTATACTGACTTGATTCTGTAAAAATAGTTTAATCTTACTTCAGTGCTTTCTAGGCCTAGACCATGCTCTTCTAGAACAGTTAATGTGTGACAATAAATAATTTTATGTTGCATTATACACAGAAATATATTTACACATTTTAAAGATCTATGATCTTTTGATGCTCTGGGGCTCTCTAACTTTTATGATAATTTGTATGCTAAATCCATTATTTTTGGCATCCACTTTTTAATCTGATTAATTGCTGCAGAAAAACCTACTTATGCAAAAACTGACTGGCAATTATACGAGTGGTTGATTGAGGGAACCATTGATAAAAGGGAATACGAATATTTGTTGATAGACTTTTCAGTACTACCAAAAATATTTGGGATCCCAAAAATACATAAAAATCCTAGGTATCCACCCTTTCGACCTATCGTGTCTGCCAGAGGCTCAGAAACGGAAGCTATTGCTTCCTTTATGAATTTCCACAATAAACAAGTCTTGATTAAATTTCCCCACATTTTGAGAGATTCGTGGCATTGTTTAGAATGAATTAACAAGTTAGAAATGGATGAAAGATTTGTGATGTTAACTATTGACGTGATCAACTTGTTTTCCATTATACCTCACGATCAAGGACTTGAGATGTTTAACAGCAGTCTGGATACGTTTAGTAACCTTAATGGAAGCAAAGTCAGTTTGATAGTTAACCTAGTTGAAATTGTCTTAAAAACAATTTTTTTTCGTTTGAAGGTGAACTTTTTAAACAAACAACAGGAGTAGCGATGGGAGCAAAGCGTGCACCAGTATACGCCAATTTGGTTTTGGCAGACTGGGAAACACAGTATGTTTTGACTACAAAGTTCATGAAATATATAAAATTATACCTGAGCTTCCTGGATGACATATTAATTTTTTGGAGTGGGTTAGAAGAAGAAATGTATAATTTATTGAATATATAAACACCTCCACTACATTTCTAAAGTTCACCCACAAAATACATTGTGACACTTGTGAATATTTAGATCTTCTGTTGATACATAACAGAGAAAACAACATGATGGAATTGAATTTGTTTAGGAAAAAAACTTATTTGAATTCTTTTTTGCACTTCGGGAGTTGTCACCCTTTTCATCAGAAAAAGAATATTATTAAGGGGCAAATGGTGAGACTCTCAAAACTAGTAAGTGAGGATAATCTGTTTGATGTGGAGCTTACTAGGTTAGTTAATATGTTCATTGAGCGGGGGTACCCTGTTGATATCTTACAGAACATTCATTCTGAAATTGAGATTAAAAGGAAAACAACCTTTAAACCTATATTAAAAGGAGGGTAAGGGCTATGATCCTGCCTTACAACCCTTTAGCAGGACAGATCAAGTCAATTATAATAGATACATGGGACAGTGTGCTCAACAATGACAATATTAGTATATTGGGCAACAAACCCACAATCACTTATGGTCGGGGTAAAAACCTGAAGGAATTAATGGAAATGGACAACAGTGTTGACGTGTATAAGAATTCCAAAATGAGCAAATTTGGGTCCTGTGCAGCTTGTAAATTTATAAACAATGGACCATATGTAGCAGTTCACAATTTTAGTAGGACTATAAAATGTCCAGGTTACGTTAATTGTAACACAAAAATGGTGATTTATATTGCTACATGATTAAGTTGCCCAACATTTTATATAGGGAAAACTATTAGAAAATTGAGATTGAGAATAAATGAACATATAAGAGATATTAAAAATAAAAAAAAGTTCTAATGCCCTATATATGCACAGTCAGGTTTGTTTAAATTTCAATAAATTTATATTTTTTGTGGTAGATAGGGTTCCACATAGCGATAGAGGGGGTGATGTCAAGACCTTTTTAGAGGTAAAGGAAAGTTTATGGCAACTTAGATTAGATGCCTTAAAACCTCCTGGAATTAATGACCATATTTCTATTTCGAGTATTCTAAAATTAAAATCTTATTGTATTTAAATAATGTGTCAACCAAGGTTTCTTAAAAAATTTTACATTATTGTATTTAAAAACAAAAATTTATATAGCAAAAATTTTTTTGAAGTGTGATTGATACATTGGTTGCCTTGACTGTAGGTCTGAGTTTAGTTTAGATTAAGAGTTTTAACAGGAAATATATATATAGTGTTAGTATAGTAACACATTATAACGTATTTTAATATATGGTAAGACATTTTTTAAAATGGTGTATATTATACGAATGTTTATATTTAGTGTGATTAATGTTTACATTAGGAATATAGGCCATTTTATGATAGCATTTTAAGGAAGGTATTTTTTTATTACACAAGATGCGTTTATGGTGATAGGATGAAAAAGAGGTGTGTGGATGACGTTATTGGTTTTAAAAATCTGTTACACAAGTAAATAATTAACTCTAATGAAGCCTGTGTTAATGTATGGGTGAAAGCGCTTAGTATTACGAGCAGTACGTTTTTGTATTTTGTGGTTCTGTGGCTTTCCATTAAAGCTTTTTCTGTTTTGGATCTTCAGTCTGGTTGAATTTACAGGATAGTTAGTAAAGCTATCCCCTTACCCTAACTCATGCCCTAACCCTAAGGTTCGTGACTATCGCACCATAGTGGAGGACATTCCTATGTCCTTCACTGCACTGCAATCGTCACGGACCTTAGGGTTAGAGCACTGGTAATGGTAAGGGGATAGCCCGCTTACTATGACCCGTGCCCTAACCCTAAGGTCCGTGAGTACTGCACGGAAGTTCAGTACAATACCCATTCATTGTACTGAACTTTGCGTAAGTGTACTTTCAATTAAGTGCACTTTCGCTGCAGTGAGCATTCCATGCACTATTTCGAATTAGTGAAAATTCGATCTAGTGTATGGAACCCATATATATATATATAGACAGAATCACTTTTAAAATGGTCTTTAAAGAACATTGTTCTTACTTTTTCAATTTCTCTTTTACTTCTTCTATTCTCCCTTCAGTCTGCTTGTGCCTACAATTATGGGGACAACAAATATGCATAGGATCATAGGAAGTTACTAGCCTATTGGCCCTGAGGCTCTTACAAGCCTAACCAAGAATTTGGCCCATTTTCCAACAAGTCAGCACCCTATTCCACTTTCAAGCAGGGACACAGGTGGAATCCCAGGGGTATATTTTCTGTTCCCCATCCAGTTATCTAGGTTGCACTTAGAAAGGTTTAATGAGGTAGTCTGCTTTACATGAAGAGGGAGTCTGTTCCACAAAAGGGGAAGCCTTTGAGAGGGCAGTGATGACTTGCTCCCGAGAGATAAGGAGAGGGGGGCAGGTACTGTGGATGCCCTGTTTTACTGATGGGGGACAGAGGAGTTAAGTTTTCACTGAACCTGTCTGCCAGCGGGTTAGCTGTATCTACAGGGTTTGTGTATGTGGTGTCCTTGACCACCAGTTCTGAGCAGATCTGTGTGCTTCCCTTGAGATTGCGGACATATGTGAAGAAAGCCTTATGATTTTCTTTAGTAGATGTGGCCAGTTTGGTCTTGAAGTTTGCTTTGGAGGATTTGACTAGTGCTCTTATTTGCTTGTTCAGGCTAAGGAAAGATGTGGATACTTCCAGATTTGAACCACCAACAGCATCACCCATACTAACTTCCCTAGCCCACTAAGCCACCCAAACTGCAGAGAATATTCCAGAGGGATCCATCACATACTGTCTGCTCAAAGTTAAAATAGCCTTTCTCTTTTCACAAAGGACTGTCTTTGTGTATTTAACTGTGCCTCTGCTGTCATAACAGTCCTTTAAGGCATCTAATTCAAAGATGTTAATGACTACAAAGCATAAGAACATTCATCTTCTTCTTAGTATCTTAAGCCCTTATATCAACACAGGCCTCAAATGATTATACTGACTTGATTCTGTAAAAATAGTTTCATCTTACTTCAGCACTTTCTAGGCCTAGACCATGCTCTTCTAGATCAGTTAATGTGTGTCAATAAATAATTTTATGTTGCATTATACACAGAAATATATTTACACATTTTAAAGATCTATGATCTTTTGATGCTATGGGGCTCTCTTACTTTTATGATAATTTGTATGCTAAATCCATTGCTTTTGGCATCCACTTTTTAATCTGATTAATTGCTGCAGAAAAACCTGTTTGTAAAGATGATGTGACACAGTGAGACATAATGGCCCCCACATTATTTCAGTGGCATGGCTTGATGTGTCATGAAGGAATCTTAGACTTAATACCTATATTTAAAATGCTTCTAACATTTTAATTAAATATGCAAGTACATATTCTTCTATCCAGAATATTATTCCACTTGTACAAACTAAGGACTGTTCCCAAGAATTCTTACAGTATTTTGAATCTTAGCATTCTAAGGGTATCAGCTGGTGACATAAAATGTATATTTTATCAATCAATTTCACTCCAGAAATTAAACAGATTGGTATCTCACACCATTCCACATTTCATTATTTTCAACCATGGGGGGCATATTCCAAAGGAAATTTGAAATATTTATACTCTCAATACCACTTCATGTAATCACACATACACAACTGAATATGGCAAAGTATAAATAATTTATAATCTTATGTTCCTACAACTGTTGTTTGGAAAAAAAAAATAAAACAAATTCTAGGATTTATTTCACAAGATATTACGGGACAGCCTCTCAGAAAGCAATAATAAATGGGCTATATACACTACCTTATACCTTACACTCATGGTTGAATATAACTGCTGCGCAGATATTTTTAATACCCAATACACTACATGTTTGGATTTATGTGAATTTTGGAAAACTTAACTCAAGCTCATTTCTGTGCAACGTGGTTTTGCCTTCCACATGCTTTAGGTCTGGACATTTATCCATCAAATTGTATAAAAAATGTAAATTAAAGGACTAAATCTAAAGGAGCAGCTTGTTATTACTGCACTTGTTTTACAGGGCTTCATGGTCTCGGATGTCATGTATGACAGGGAAAATTTTTTAATGACCAGTTGGATTTTGCTAGTTAAATTGATACTTGCCTACTTTCTATTACTAGTACTTTTAGCATTTTTTCAGTAATTTATTAAAATGGATTTTATGATATGCATATACCATGTTTTCTACATTTGTATATTTTATTACAGTAAAGTTCTTAGTACAGATCTGTATCTTTTTTCCAGTGCCTGAATATCTCTCCATCATTTCTTTATTGGGGGTTTTTTATGCCCTTCTTCTCAGCTGTTGGCCTCTTCCCTTTGTCCTGCATGCACAGATGCATCAAACTCTAAATTCTACAATCTCATCATTTTGTTAAGTTTCAAATGTTATTAAAGGCTGCAAACTTTTCTTTAAATATACACATTATCTCACTTATTCATATTCAAAATTAACTCACAAACCATTATTGACAAAGCAACTATTTGCATAATTATAGCTGTATATGTATAGAGTGACAACAATGATTATCTTTCTTGCTCAGAGTGCAACATGTTTTAAAACCATCACATGACTAGCACTTAAAAGAGTGGCAGAACCTTCTATGTGAGGCTGTAATCGTAGTCAAAGAGGAATATAACCATAAATATAATGCAAAGTGTATCCTAATGTATAAACACCTTCTGACAGCTAAAATTTTTCTACCACTATAGTGGTATCAGTTTTTAAAATTTCATGTTTACAGTATATAGAAAGATTTGAAACTGGTTAGCCTGAGAGATTCCAATGCTTAGAGTTTTCAGTTATGTTCACTACTGCCAAGACTTCTAAGTTCTGAAATGAAAATACTGTAACTGTGCCCAGCACTGCATTGTATTTTGTCCCTTGCTTTTTCTTATTGTCTGATTGACTGAAAGTGCTAGTGGAGTTTAGCATTATATCCAGATATACACAGCACTGAATCAGAACATTTATCTTGCTCTCTTTATACATTTATATATCTATATAGATCCATATCTGTCATCTATATATATATATATATATATATCTATATATATCTATATACATATACATATATATATATATATATATATATACACACATCTCTACATCTGTTAATATTTATATATATATATATATATATATATATATATATATATATATATATATATATATATATATATATGCACACATACACACACATGCACACACATACACACATAAATACCCATACACACACCCACACACACACACACACACATTTTGCATCTTCCAGTAGTGTGACCTCCATTTGTCAGCTAATACAAACACTGTATGGCATCCCTATAGCAGTTCGCTACCAGCAAGCTGCATCTGCAAAAGTCTGTGGCTGGTTTACTTAAAGTACAGGAACATTACAGTGTAGGTTAATGATTTAACCCTTGTATGATTGTAAAGTGTAGGTTAATGATTTAACCCTTGTATGATTGTAAATTTCATTAGAATGTATTCAAGGAGTGCACACTACTGGTAACCCCCACCCCCACCAGAGATCTCTCTAAACCTAACACTTTCCAGTTTGGAATCATTGTTTTACTCAGTCTTCTCCTTCCCAATACACTTGTCCATATTTATCCCACTCCATACTCACTCCTGGCATAAGGTTTATGTTTCTCTAAGAATTCCCAGTCTACAAAGTTGTCAGCTGGATAGATACTTTTCACAGTACCTGGTAGTCTAAGTGACTGTTACTTGCTGTGCAGTTATAGAACTTGGCTCTGCCCACTCCGTTCCGCCCTCACTATGCTCAGGCTTCACTCCGCTCCCCTACCCAAACCCCATTCCCTCCCACCCCTAAATCCCTCAAATTTATCTAAACCTAACCACTCCCACTCGCACTTGTCTATCAATCACCACCTGTACAATTTTAAATTATAAAGTAGCTCACATTTTCACACTAATTCTAATCAACACCCATCCATTAGCACACATATATTAACCTTTTACCAATCTCTATCCTTTCTACCATTACAAAATGCTATTAATACATTGATGCTATCAATACAAACAACCCTTTTGTTTTATACACATCTAACAGTTGTCACACCCTGTAATCAAAACAGGCCAATCTCCACTATACCCCCTCCCTTACAATTACAATACAAAACATATCCACCTACACATTCAGCTGCTCTGACCTCCCACATAGTCATCCTCCTATTTGATTTAATCCCTGCTTTACCACATACCCACAGACTCACAACTATCACCTCCCCCTCCTACATCTCACAACACACTCTAACCACACAATGTTAGTCCCACTCTAACAACCTCAACATACCAATAAAGCACCCAATGTTACATTCACTAAAACACACATCATTACTTCCACTAAAACAAATACTATTTACTACCTTATCTCTCCACACAGCCAACCTATTCACACTAGCCCTTCTTCATCATTTATCTAACTTCTACACCCCCATCTACTATGACCACCCCACCAACTCCATCACCAGCTCTCCACTGCCCATAACCCATCACTACAATTCCCAAATTTCACCCAACCTCTACAACACAGAAATAGACTACCTCCCACTTAAATACCATCACACCAGACACAAAAATGAACCACTATTTAGAAACCACAAACAGCTAAGCAAACTTATAACAACTTTATTTCATATATTATCAAAACTAAAACTCAATGGTGACATCCACCCAGACCCTGACCCTAAGGCTACCAATAAACCAACTACCACTTACAGCTCAATCAACTCAACCATACCTCTTCACCCCAAACAACACTCCCTGTTGTTCCTTAATATAAATTTAAGAAGTATACTAAACAAAATCCATGAACTCCATGCACTAATTGACTTACATTCCCCTGACATAAATATTTTGACTGAAACTTGGCTTAAGCCACACATCAAAAACAATGAAATACTTCCCCCAGGGTACAACATGTATAGACTCAATCATCAAAATAAATGTGGAGGAGGTGTAGCAATAATGTTTAAACAAAATCTAGCTCTAGACGTTATCAACAGCATACTTCCTACATCTAACAATGCAGAATTACTCATCACCAAACTGAATATCAACAACAACATAACACTAATCATAGTGGCTATCTATATCCCTCCAGGAGATAACACTAGCACAGTTGAAGACATACTTCACTGGCTATCCACAACCTTCCACCAAGAAACCATAATTATGGGTGACCTCAACACTGACTGGTCCACCTATGATTCCAATAATCCATCCAATTTCATAAACTATATGGTTTCTCCCAGCTCATACAAAACCCCACAAGAATAGACAAAACCTCCAACAGACAATCCATCCTGGATTGGACTCTCGCAAATAAAAATATCATACCCCTTCTAGCAGGATGCCTCCCCATTACCATAAGTGACCACCTACCCACATACCTAATCAGAAACAATCTTAATCCACCTAGACAAGTAGTCAATAGGCAAATCCGCAACAAGAAAAAATTTAATAGCCACATTTTTAACTCCCTTTTCTAACAAATTAACTGGTCCCCCCTCAAAACACTACCACTAGATGACACTTTTCAACACTTTAACACCACCTTCTTCAACATCCTAAACAGCCTAGCCTCCTGCAGAATAGCTAGAATAAAACATCACCACACACCCTGGCTTAAACGCTGACAAAAAAGCCTAGTACATCACTGCACAGCAAATAAACAAAAACAACACCAAAAAATTCTGGGTCACTATAAACAAACTCCTGCAACCTGATAGTACATCCACCCCTAATCCTACCACACCCCCATCAAATGATAACATCGCAACACAATTCAGTTCCTTTTTCATAAACAAAATTCACTCACTTATTGACAATGACCAAAACATCACTACTACAATCGCTGTAGCCAACACTGAGGGTGTAAACTCCTTCTCCTTTAACCCCGTCCCAACTCATACCATAACAAAACTACCCAGTAAGCTCAAGCCCACCAGTCTAGCTGCTGACAACCTTCCATCAGAATTCCTCAAAACTGCCTCTGAAGTCGTAGCCTACCCCATTTCTATCCTAATCAACTGCTCTGTCTCTGAGAACCATGTCCCACTAATCTGGAAAGTCTCCTATATCATCCCACTGCATAAAGGTGGCGACTCTACCGAGCTTACTAATTACAGGCCCATTGCCATTCTTTCACCTCTCTCCTAAATACTAGTAAAATAAATTAACTTCCAGCTTCTAAACTACATTCTCTCCAATAACCTCCTATCAAACACACATGGTTTTCTCCCCCACCACAGCACCACAACTATCCTTCTCAGTTTTACTAACACAATAAATGAACACAGAAATCAGAATAAATATGTCTCATCCATCTTTCTAGATCTCTCAAAGGCATTCAACACAGTTTCTCACCAGA
This sequence comes from Protopterus annectens, assembly GCF_019279795.1. Taxonomy (NCBI): domain Eukaryota; kingdom Metazoa; phylum Chordata; order Ceratodontiformes; family Protopteridae; genus Protopterus; species Protopterus annectens. Next base: position 1,948,806,115 of record NC_056728.1, read on the forward strand.
AACTGCTGTCAGAACTGGCTACATTACATCTCAGTCATTCTTCCCTAGCTTGGTTCTACAGCTATCTAACCAAACACCAGCAGGCTGTTAGATGGCAACAGAAGCTATCATCTTTGCTCCCTGTTAACATAAGAGTTCCACAAGGCTCCATATTAGGCACCTTACTTTTTAGCATCTTCACAAATCAACTCCATAAATCGACATCTCTCGCCTCTGTCATCCAATATGCAGATGACTGTACCCTGATATGCTCCGCCCCCTCTCTAACACAACTACAGGCTATAACACAACAATCCTTCCTAGAAGTAGAATCCTGGCTAACTAACACTAACCTCATACTAAACCCAAACAAAGACCAAACTCATGCCCTTTCTCCCCAACAAAACACCCAATCCCTCAGCCACTTTTCAAATCCACTCCTCCACAATCATCAACACCAGCTCATATACCAAATTACTAGGTGTCACAATTGATAACAAATTAAAATTTGACCTACACCTCTCTCAAACCATTAAAAAAACACACATCAGACTAGGTTCTCTTTACCAAATTAATCCTTTCCTAACTAGCCATTCTAGACTAAGCATCGCCAGGACTCATCTCTTAATTACTGTTCTCTATGCTTCTCCCATCTTTACAAACCTTAACAAAACTGACTTACCAAACTTGAATCACCCTACAATACAATAGCCAAGTTTGCCACTAGCTCCCCATATAGGTCCCACAACTGCTCTGCCCTACAACAAATAAATTGTCTAGAATTCCCACAACAACTAACCTATACCTGACTTGTCTTTAATCTCCAACTAATATATCCGCCAAACAGAACCCCAGCCCTACAACAATTACTCCAACCATATGCCAACACTCGGCAACTCCGTTCCTCACACAAAACACTCCTCCAAGTATCCAAAAGCAACAACAAAGCTGGGGACGCCCTCTACTCCCACCACATTTCTAAACTTTGGAACTCAATCCCGCAACACATCCTAAATGCTACCAACCTACACCAATTCAAAACTCTGCTCAAAGGCCACCTCACTAACAAGTGGCTATGCTCATGCACTAAGCCAGGCTAATACCACATAAGCCCACATCAAATTTTATCCCCCTAAATTTCATATTCTCCATGTATACCCTACTCCCACTTGTTAAAACCACCTATCAGCTACCTAAAATAAGAGTATAATTTGATAATTTCTTTTCTTTTCTAAGGGTATACATATGTACATGTATTAAAGTATACTCAAATGCTCAAATGATCAACTAAAAATGGACCCCTGCCCTCAAAAAAAAAAAAAAAAAAATATATATATATATATATATATATATATATATATATATATATATATATATATATATATATATATATATATATATAGAGGGAGAGAGATATATAGATAGATATATAGAGATATATATGACTTTACTATATTGTAATAACTTTCTCCTTTTCACTAAAGTGCCTATTGTATGTTGTACTTTCTTGTCGCTAGATATTTCTGTTAAATTCTATGTAAAACCAACACTGTGCCTGTCAGTGATGTTCTTGTTTTATTGGAGATTTTCTCTATGGGCATCCGGTGAAAATGGGTTCACACCCAGACTATTCCGGTCAACAAATGTAACATAAACAAATAAATTATTTATAAACATATATATATATATATATATATATATATATATATATATATATAAAACACACACACACACACACACACACACACACACACACACACACACACACACACACACACACGCACACACACGCACATATAGGGTCTATATTATTTCAGCAAATGTTTAAAATAGTGAGCGCTGTTTAATCGACCCAATAAAGTCGAAATCCCTTAATCCCGAACATACGGATCAGCGATTATTTTCCCAGGGGAAAAAAATCCCTGGTCTCTGTTCGGGACTTTGCCACTTCCTCCACTGTAGTGCGATCCCGGAGTTGGTATATTTAAGTAGGGGGTGTGGGGGGCACAGCCCCCCCCACATTTGGAGGTGAAGCCCCCCCCCAATTTATTTTGTGTTTAGATTTATATATATATATATATTTTTTTTTACGGCGCAGCGTTTTTTTTCCCCTGGGAAAAAAAAAAATCGCTGTTCCATTTGTTCGGGATTTAGGGATTTCAACTTTGTTGGGTCGATTAAACAGTGTTCACTATTTTAAGCGTTCACTGAAATAATATAGACCCTATATATATATATATATATATATATATATATATATATATATATATATATATATATATATATATATATATATATATACACATATATATATATAGATACATATATATATATATATATATATATATATACTGAAATAATATAGACAATATATATATATATATATATATATATATATATATATATATATATATATATATATATACATATATTATATATACATAGATATAGATGTATTTTGTATGGAAACTAAATGATAATTTTATTTCAGCATGTTAAACAATGCCATGTCTGACACAGGACATTTGATTTTGGTTTTACTTATCTTACATCTTACATTTGAAATAAGGAAGTCAGTGCCCATTCAATAACATGAATGCTGTCTCTAGGTATATCCCACATATACTTTGCATAAGGATAGCACTGACTTAAAAAGTTAATGAAAATGCTCAATGTCCTCTACAAATCAGAGTTTATTTGTTCTGAAAGTCCTAGCCACCCAATATGTACACTGAAATCATGCTACAATAGACAAATCTAATATTTAATTTTTAGTCTACGTTCATAACACTCCTTTCTGAATGCACCCAAGAACCATCTATGCAGTATCTCATAACTCATAGAAAGAGTTGATGTTTCACAAGAGATCTGTAGGAAATGTTCATTTTGATTAGAAAAGTATTGAAATAAGAATTTACTACAATGCAGTAAAATATTAATGCATAATAGAAACTATATCTCCCCCTGATCTCTTAATTTTACATTGATGATCATGTTATGTAATAAGTTAAACTGTATCCATACTGTCATGTGATTGTACTGCTCAAAGTTCACACAACACTTGTTTCACGTTTATCTGTTATAGCATTAAGGATTGCCATTAGTTAGATAAATAGTCACAGCCACCAGAATATTCATTTTTTGCTTCTGGATACTTCAAAAACTAACATCTTCTGATTTAAACCTTTCAGCAGTGACTGTCCCAGTTTAACAGAACCAGATACAAACCTTTTCCTAAAAGGAGGAACTGTGTACTGTAACTGTTCATCTGCAGCAGATGTGCGGAATCTTTCTGCATGAGGAACAAACTGAGGAGATGCAGATGTGGATGAAGTCCTTACAGCTGATCTCTGGGCAGCCCTAGGAAAAGTAAAAAAAAAATTCATAATTTCATAATTAAATGGTTGAATCTCTAAATAATGTTCTGTAATTAAACAGTGATATATAAAATAGCAATAAAACATGTGCAGCATTCAGTGGAAGCGGCACATTCTAAAAAATAAATCTCTTCTACACAAATAGCAATTGAGAATCGAGCAAGTGTAAAAGATAAAAAAAGGAGTCTCAGTGCTGGGGTACTCATTCTGAAAACGTATGCAGCCTGAAGGGAATATGAATCTTTATACGGGGCCCTTTAGTGCTTTACTATCACACAAGCACTTCATCTTACAATTATTATTCCTGCTAAAGTAACACCATCTCTTTCCTGTTGCAGAAATTAAACTAGTCTGAGGGCCACTTTAACATTAATTCATTTCTGCTAGTCTACCTTAGCTTCCCATATCACCCCATGATGGTTGGGGTATTCCAGGGGAGACTTGTACTTTTGGTGTGTTATCAACCCCTAATCCCAGGATACAAAGCTAAAAGATCTATCAAATAGAAAGAAAAGAACACTGAAGTTATGCAACATTGCTCTTGAAAGATTTCAGTAATACCTTCTCAAAAGACTTTAATGAAATAAAATGATTTAATGCAGCCGCGGCAGGACTAGCCACCCAGTGGTGTGAACCTCGGCTCTAGATGATTGTCACTGTTGAAGTGACACCCCGACCCCATGTGCAAAACTGGGAAAAGGGCTTGTGGATGGATGGATTTAATGCAGATTTTGATAGTCCACCATTATTATGCAAGTTGCAGTTTTGCTTTGTGTACTCTAATAAAGTAATGTCAGGCAGCTCTGTTACCATGTTGGATAACAGAACTAGTGCAAAACTGATACCAAGATAAAACATACAATACTAACTAGAAACAAGAGATAACATAGTTCATTCAGATAACCTGAAACATTTAGATGAATTCTGTTAACCAATAATAACTGTCTGAGTTGAGTATCACACAAACACTGATCTGTGTATTAAAGGCACAGTGAAGCACGTTTTATTATGTCACATAATAATGTATCAAATGTTTTCACGGTTAGTGTCCTGAGTAAGAACTATGTATTATTAAACTGCAGTGAATATACCTTCATAGAAATGGAAATCAGCAGTCTTTACCCTGTACGACAAAGGAGAAGTATGCGCAGTCAGCCTATACTAGCTTGTATTGGATGGTTAGAAAAAATATCCTATCGTTCCTATAGCCCCTATTCAGGTAATTATGTCCTTATTAATTTTTTTGCATTCCAGCTACTTTATTCCGACACTATCTAACATCCCATAACTACCCGATTCACTCACCTACTTACATTTCCCCAATACAGCATATATAATCTTGTTAGCATATTCCACTTGATTTACTTCAAATTCTATATTCTTGTTAAATTGACATGGTAATTTTATACACCTCTATATGTGTATGTTAACACTGATATTACAAAATTTATTTTATATGCCGTTACAGCACAGACTGTACCTGAAAAAAGGCCATAGACAAGTCACTCACTTGATTAATAAAATGTAAAAATAAATACATACATACATACATACATAACTCGCTACCCATAAAGATACTGAATATCTAAAACTTGCTAAGTTCACTATTATACATCTCAACCCGTACTTAAATCCTCTTGATACTTACTGGAGAACTCTTATATATTTTTTTCATTCAGTATAAAAGAAGTAAGTGATAAAGCTGTTATGCACAACTGCTAAATCCATTCTCATCTGTAACATGAGGGTATCATTATAGGCTATGTTCATAGGGAGGAGAGTAGTGACTAAATTCCTGCTCCTTCTTTTTAAGTGAGCTATATTCTAGAAAGACCTGGCATACAGTAAATTTCACAACTTTATTGGGAGTAACTTTAACATTACTAGTAAAGAAAATATCCAAGCAATTATCTGTTAAGTATAAAAAAGCTAGGTTTAAATTAAAGGAACAAAATAGATGTTGCTCTTTCCATGCCTTGTGCCTTGAAGAAATAGTCAGCAAAGATGTGTCACTGTGTGCTATAATCAATGACACAAGAAGAAGTCAGTGATATTACTACAAATGTAGATAGTCATCCTTTTCATGAAAATAAGGAGAGATAGGATCATAGGACGTTACTAGGCTAATGGCCTTTGGGCCCTTACAAGCCTAGCCAAGTTCTTACCCTTATTTCCATGATCAGCACCTAATACCCTGTCCAAGAGGGACACAGATTGAATTCCTGGGGTGTATTTATGGTCACACATCCAATTGTCCAGATTGCATTTGAAGAGGGCTAATGAGGTGCTCTGTTTGACATGAAGTGGGAGTCTATTCCAAAGTTAAGGTAACCTCTGGGAGTAAAATCTGGCCCTCCTGCAGGTTTTATTAATGTCACATACGAGGTTAAGGTCTTTAGAATAAGCAACCCATGTACCATTTGACTTATGGATATGCAGCATTTCCAATAAAGCAGGGTCAGAGATTGCCTTGTATGTAAGGCAGAGATCACCTCTGAGTAGTACGTATGAAGCAGAATAAAATGACAGTGGTTTCAGACGATTCCCATAGGACAGATGCTGAAGACCTTGAATTTTCCTTGTGAGGAACCTTTGTGGTTTCTCCAATTGCTGCAGGTGCTTGGAAAGGTACATACCAAAAGGAGCATTGTACTCAGTTAGTGGCCTGATGAGGGAAGAATACAGGGAGGTTATAACTTTTTTTTTTCTGGAGGCAATGTCCTTACTTATGAGATGAGCAATATAAAATGCCCTTCTAACCACTGTGGAGACATGGTGGTCAAAGGTAAGATAGCTGTCAACCTGTGTGTCCAGGTCTCTCATCACAGAGTGCATATTTAAGGTGTTGCTATTGATATGGTAGTTAGCAGGAACATCGCTTTTACCGAAAATAATGATAATACATTTTTTTTGCATTGAGTTTAAGGCCATGACTTTGGCACTAATCATCTGTTTGTGTATGACACTCTTGTAGGATGTTGACATCATTTGGAGATTCTATGACTGCTCCCAGTTTGCAGTCATCATCAAACTTTGACATCCACAGATTCCAAACAGTAGAGGTCCCAGGACTGATCCATGTGGAACACCACTGGCTATAGGTCTGCTGTTGGTGGTGGATTCCCCTATTTTGACTATGTGAGTTCTATCAGTGAACCAGTTAGCAACCCCTGTAACAATATAAGGGTTGATGCCTAGTCAGGTGTGTTTGTCAATGATGCCTGAGTGGGGGATAGTGTCAAACACCTTGGCTAAGTCCAGGTAGGCTGTATGCACAGATGTCCCCTCATCCAGGGCCCTAGTGACTGTCTTGAAGACCTCCACCAGGTTTAACAGGCATGATCTCACTTTGACAAATACAAACTAAGTAGGGTCAAGTGTTTGGAGATTACTTATATCTTTGTTGATAAGGCCAGTGATGATTCACTATGAAGCTGGTGCTTAGACTATGATTGAAAAGAGTACCCAGTGCTGTGTTTTTGGCCTTAAAGAGGGCCTTTACAACCTGCTCTTTAGAGATACAAGGTAGGGGACAGGTGGTAGGGATGTCATAGGGTATATATGGTGGACAGACAGGAGTGATGTTTTCACAGAATCTGTCAGCCAACAAGTTAGCTATGTCCACAGGCTCAGTATATGTGGTATCATTAACTACCTGTTCGGCATAAATCTGCGCCTTTCCTTTTAGGCTGCAGATGTAACTATAACATGCCTTGTGGTTGTCCTTTGTTGAGGAAGCTAATTTGGACTTGTAGTTTGCTTTGGAGAACTTCACAAGAAGTCTTATTTCCTTGTTTAAGCTGAGAAAGGAGTGTTTCCAGTTTAGTAGTGCTCGCTCCCTCTTAGTCTTAGACAGCAATTTCTTCCTCTTATTTTAAAGCCTGTTAATGGCAATTGTCCACCAGGCAAATTTGCTGTTCCTTGAGGAGCTTGCTTTGGTCCTATCAGCTATGGCCGAATCAATGCAGTTATACAGGTGCTTGTATAAAGCGCTTGTGTAGAGCTCGGCACAGTTGCCAGTTCCATCTGAGGGAGGAGGTGCAGTGAAGCTATTTATGCCATCCTATAAGAGGATATAAGCTGCTTTTGAGACGTTTTTTAGTTTAGTTGCTGCAGGGGGGGGGGGGCAGGGGAGACTGTTACTTTGAATGAGACCAATTTGTGGTCAGATCTCACCAGGGAGGACCTTACAGTGGGGGTGTTACAGTGGTCCCCCATATTGATAGGCACCAGATCCAGGAAGTTGGCACCCCTTGTGGAGGTGTCAACCAGCTGGTCCAGAACACTGTAATTAATGAAGTCGAGAAACATTTGGGCATGTGAGTTTGAGCATGAGTAATTTACCCAGATTATGAATGGGTACTTAAAATCATCTAAAACTATGGTGCTTGGATGTATCTTGATAGGCTCAAGTAGATCTAAACAGGGAAAGTAGGCATCCTGATTCATGGAGGGGCTCCTGTAGCTAGTACTGATTTGAATAGGTGTACTACAAGCAGTTAATTGCACCTGAAGTGCGTTTCCAGGGAATCATGCTGTTTGACAAATCTGGAGGTTTATTTATCTTTAATGGATATTGATATACCTCCTCCTTTAGTTTTCATGCCTTCAGTTTGAGGACTGAAAGTATGAAAGGAAGTGTAACTAGGTATGGCTGGGGTGCTCTCCACAGCCTGGAACCAGGTCTCTGTGACCGCACAAATGTCTGCATCTTCCAAAGTCAGGACAGCTTTCAGTGAGTGCAATTTCATATTGAGACTCCTTGCATTTAGCAGCATAACCTTCAGGTTTTTTTTAGATGGAGTTTTTACACTGGGAATTTTGTCCTTGAGAAATGGGCTAAAAAAGGCACTATGCAGGTGGCAACAGCCTTAGCCAGTAGCCGAAATTCCAAGGTTGACAGATGAAGACCATCTCTGGCAAAGCACTGAGGTCTGTCAATCATGTCATCCCAGGTTGACAAATAGTGGGTCCCCTTAGAATGACACCAGAAGCTAGGTTAATTATTGAAGTCAATCATTTTCTGTTTGTATTGAGGCATCATCCTAGGAGAAGGTAAAATGCTGCTTAAGGCTAGGAGCATACCTGCCTGAGACACATAGCCCAAGAGCTTATCTTATCTCTCTTCATATAGTTCAGACAGGTACGTCTCAAGTCATTCACACCAACATGGACTATGATGGAGTCAAAACAGTACCTGTTGTTGAAAGACTTGAGCGCATGTGTGATATGAAATATCCTGGCACCTGACAGACAGCTGCCCATCATCTTCTCCTTATCCATCCTGGTGAGAGGGACATCAGTGTGTCTCATGATGAAATCTCTTAGGACTGATATATTTGATTTTGTGTTTTGCCTTAAGGGTTTGAATGATGAGACACTGGTGCATGAGTTATTATGTGAAATGTGTTTTTCAGAGGAAGTATTATGTGTAGTGTGCTAGTGTTTGTGTTTGGGAGGTCTCTGGTGTTTAAGTATGTTCCTGGTGAGGACCTCTGCATATGTAGGTATGCATGATGTGGGTTTGGGTGGAATAGGAGCTGAGATGTACATGCTGGCAACCCGCTCATGGTCATATATACTGACTGCTGTGTGAGAGCATGGATTCAAGGTTTTTAATATAGTTGCATCTCTCACACATTGAATTTGTGTTGATTAAGAGTAGAACGTTGTCAGTGAACATGAGGCAGTTGTTACACTGCCTCAGGATGCCCATGTCGAACAAGGTGGCTAGAGAAACTGTGGGAAATTGTCTGCCCATAGTGCTAGGCAAATTTATATGATCAGGAAAAGAGGTCACACTAGGAGTGACTAGTGGGTGAGAGGTGTGTTAATACCTCGGAGGTTAGGCTTAATGTTCCAGCTGACAGTACAGTTAGACCGCAAGAAATCTCTGGAGGACCACTAGCAAAGTGCTATGGGAAAATTTAACAAGCAAAACGTTTGCATCTATAACCACCAGCAGTCACCACTCCTACTAAGCAGTGCATGATGGAGCATTACACGCAAACAAGTGCAAACACAGGGCCTAAATAAAACAAAAAAATACCCTTTTTAACTCAAACTAGCTAATAAGAACACTCTTTCTGAGCTCTAGTCCAATCACCCTCAATTCGATGGGTCCCAGACAGCACTCTCTTCACACAAGGGTGCAGAAGGGCCTTCAACAAGAAACGTGGCTTGAAGTTGATGCTCAGAAGTTACAAAACAGATCCAGAAACAGCAAACTTGGAACTGGGCAGCGTTACAGCTGAACTAATACAGTGTACAGTAAAATGTAACAAAAATCGTTCAGACAATTCAATTAGACAGTGGAATGCAAATACAAAATTAAAAGTGCAATATCAGAGCAAAAACAGGCACTTATAGTTGGTTGGAAGCAATGGATGCCTCACATATTTCAGTATCTCAGTGAAGAGCAGGCTTTAGTGCTCAAGTGATATCCAACAGTCGAAATTCAGTGTGTCTGAATCTAGCCTATGCTGTAAATGCAGAAGTATTAAAAATTCAAAGTACCTAAAATCACAGTCACAACAGCAGAAGGCTGTTTAAATAATGCAACAAGTTATGCTATAAAATGCAGAATTACTAGTGCATAAAATCACAGTCAGCAGCAATTCCCAGCATAAAAGCTTGTAGGCCGCACTCTCCCACCACAAGAGTCTAGACCACAAATCTTCCTAATGTAAAACAACTGCTTTTGGAGCACAAGTGGTTAAGCCAGAACTACTTAAGAATAGCAGACACAATAGGCCTTCAACCAGAAATTTACAGCTAGAAGGGTATAGGCTATCCTAGCCTGCCACAAGTGTTTAGACCACAAATCTTCCTAATGTAAAGCAACTGGTTTGGAACTCAGGTGCTTACACCAGAATAAAGACACTTAAAATAGCTGACACAATGAGCCTTTACCCAAGAATTCCCAGCTTAGAAGGCTATAATCTCCTGCCACAAGAGTCTAGACAACAAATCTCCCTAATGTTAAAATAACTAGTTTGGAACCCAAGTGCTTAAACTGGAACAACGACACTTAACAAGCACAATAGGGAGTCACCCAGCAATTCCCATCTCAGAATGGCAAAGGCTACCCTCTCCTCCCACAAGAGTGCAGACCAAAAACCTTCTTAATGTAAAATAACTGGCTTGAAACCCATCCTTTAAATAAAATTAAGACACTTAGGTTCATAGGTTCATAGGTTCATACTAGGCTATCTGCCCGAGGGCATTTATAAGCCTAGCCCATAGTTTTGTGGCTTACGCCACCCCTTTAGTTTGGAGAAACTATGCCCATTATTTTGCTGTGCCTCTGTCGAGCAGTGACACTGAGGTAACCCCTGGGGTGTATCTGCGATCTCCCATCCATCGGTCAAGATTCCTCTTGAACAAGGCCAGCGAGGTGCTCTGCCTCACATAAACCGGGATTTTGTTCCACAGCATAGGGAGTCTTTGGGTGATGAATCTATCCCTCCAGCACGTCCTATTAATAACCGTGTCAAGGTGGCTCTGAGGGATCTAGATTTTTTGAGATGAAGCATGTTCATCAAATCTGGGTTTGACATGGCCTTGTATGTCAGGCATAGGTCACCTCTGAGCAAGCGGTAAGCAACTGAATATAACTGGAGTTCTTCAAGTCGGGCAGCATAAGACAGATTTTTGAGACCCTTTATCCTTTTGGTGAGGAACTTTTGTGGCCTCTCCAGCTGCTGCAAGTGTCGGGTCAGATACATTCCGAATGGGGCATTGTACTCAATCATTGGTCTGATGAGTGATGAGTATAGGGAGACTATGACTTCCCTTGATCTAGATGTGAATCCCTTCATGATAAGGTGGGCAATGTAGAAGGTCTTCCTAACTACTTTAGCAATATGAGTGTCGAATGAAAGGCTACTGTCAACCTGGGTTCCCAGGTCCCTAATAACTTCTTCTGTGTTCAGGGATTGCCACCTATAAGGTAGCTAGGGTAACCTTATTTTTCCCGAAGGGTATGACTATGCATTTCTTGGCATTTAACTTTAGGCCATGGCTCTGGCACCAGTTATCCGCTTCTGTGAGACCCTTCTGAAGGATATCTGTGTTGGATGTGTTTTCAACTACGGCCCAGTTTGCAGTCATCTGCAAACTTTGTCAGCCATAACCCTCCTGTGTTTGCTTGTACTTCAGAAAAGTAGATGCCAAACAAGAGTGGGCCCAGGACTGAGCCCTGTGGGACACCACTTGTGACAGGCTTTGAGTCTGACATGGCGCCAGCAACTCTGACCCTGTGGGTTCTGTCACTCAGCCAGTTTGCAACCCATCTTGTAATGTATGGGTTTACATTTAAGTTGATGAGTTTTTCAATGATACCCGAGTGAAGTATTGTATCAAAAGCCTTCGCCAGGTCTAGGTAGGCTGTATGGACTGCCTTTCCCTCGTCAATGGCCTTGGTGACTGTTTCGAAAAAGTCAACCAAGTTTAAAAGGCATGATCTGCCTTTGACAAAGCCAAACTGGGTTGGATCCAAAGTCTGTAAGTTCCCTATGTCTTTATTTATGAGATCCATTATGATCCTCTCCATGGCTTTGCAGATAAGGCTTGTCAAGCTAATGGGACGGTAATTTCCAGGGTCGGTGGAGGCACCGCCTTTGTGGAGTGGGACCACAGTCGCTGTCGCCACTCCTGGCAGTGCGTATCCGGAGGTGAGACTAAGATTAAACAGCTGTCCTAACTGTGGGTTTAATTCCTCGTTGAGTTCATGGAGCACACAGCCGGGGACACCATCAGGTCCCATGGATGCTGTGTTCTTTGCCTTGGAGAGAGCAGTTCTCACCTGGGTGTTAGAGATGTTTGGGGGCTACAATCATTTGGTATAGATATCTCTCCTTTAGGGGAGGGGAGAAGTTTGCACTGAACCTGTCAGCCAGTATGTTGGCAATGTCTGTAGGATCAGTAATCTTCACATCATTTTGAACTAATTCTGAGCATATCTGGGAGTTTCCTCCTAGGTTTCTGACATAGCTAAAGAATGCCTTATGGTTGTCTTTAGAGTCCTTAGCTATTTTTTCTCAAAATTAGCTTTGGATGATTTTATGAGAGCTCTTAGCTTTTTACTTATAGTGATCAGCGGTGTCTTACCTTTTAAGGATTTTGCTCTATCTTGTAGTAGCTTTCTCCTTTTGTTGTAGAGTTTGTTTATGGCTGGGGTCCACCAGACTGGACGCTTGCCTTTGATACAAAGAGTCTTTGTTTTGCTTGGGATTGCCTGATCCATGCAGCCCTGCAGGTGCTGGTAGAAGGCATTTGTAAGTGATTCAGCGGTTTGAGTAATGTTAACCGCCGGCTCAGGGGCCTTAAATGAGACCACACTAGTCTTTAGAAGTGTGAAGTCGGCTTTCGAAAAGTTCTTTACTGTGGTCTTTTTCATTTCGGGTGGGGGCGGATGAGGACCTCCAGCGAGATTAGTTTGTGATCAGATCTCACCAGTGAGGGTATACTTCGGCGTTGAACATTGTGCTCCCATGTTCGTGATGATGAGATCAAGTATGTTTTCTCCTCTTGTGGGGATGGTGACTAGTTGTTCCATGGCATTTGAGTTTATGAATTCCAGGAACTTTTGGGCTAGAGTGTTTGGGCTTGAGTAGTGTTCCCAGTCTATATTAGGGTAGTTGAAGTCACCTAGTATGATGGTGTTTGGAGATACATTTATTCCCTCCAGTGTTTTCAGGAAGGCCATATGAGGTTCCTGAGTTTGCGAGGGTGGCCTGTAACATGCTACAAATTGCAGAGCAATCTTGCCTATGGTTAATTGCACCTGGATGGTTTCCAATGCATCGCGATGCCACCAATCTTGAGGTGTGGGTGTCCTTGATGAATATGGATACCCCTCCTCCTCTCTTGGTATTGTCCGGGTTTTGGGGCCGGAACGCATGATATGAGATAAAACCTGATAGTGCTGGGGTGCTCTCAGGAGCCTTGAACCAGGTTTCTGTCACAGCACAGACATCGATGTTCTCCATACTGAGAAGGGCCTCGAGTGCGTGCATCTTGAGGTTGAGACTTCTGGCATTGAGCAGCATTACCCTTAGTTTTTTCTTTGTTTTGTTCTAGGGTGGTAGGTTTAGAATTTGAGCCTTGCCTAAAAAGGCACTATAGGGGTGGCAAGAGCCTTTGCCAAAATCCGGAATCCCAGGGGTGACAAGTGCAAGCCGTCCCTTGCGAAGCAGCGTGGCTTGTCCAGCATGTCATCCCAGGCAGACAGACATTGGATCCCCTTTGAATGACACCAGAGTTTAAGCCAATTGTTAAAGCTGATCATCTTATCTCTGTATTGTGGCATCATTCTTGGTGAAGGTAGGATACTGCTCAAGGTCAGGGTCATACCTGCTTGGGCTACATAATCAGAGAGCTCCTCTATGTCTCTTTTCATGTAGTCCAAGGAGGTACGTCTCAGGTCGTTAACACCAGCGTGGACAATGATTGAGTCGTACTTGTACCTGCTGTTGAGAGATCTGAGTGCATGCGTTATGTGGCGGATTCTAGCACCCGACAGGCAGCTTACTGTGACCTTCTCCTTACTCAGTCTGGTGAGCGGGACGTCAGTGTGTCTGACTATGGAGTCACCAATGACTAGTGTGTCTGGCATTGTGTTTGACCTTAAGGGCTGTGACTGCTTGACACTCTGACTGTGTGGACTATGTGTTGCAGGTGTTGTGTTCTGAGGTGGTAGTTGTTTGGGTGTCTGCTTTGGTGGCCTCTGCTGTTTTGGTAGATTTTTGATCAGAGCCTCCGAGTATGTCTTTGTGCGTTTATGTGTATGATTTGAGGTTGTGATGGTATTATGTGAGACTGGGTCTATAGTGTGTGTGGTTACCTTCTCCTCCTGTCTGGTCATGCCAGTCCTATGTTGAGAGAGCTCAGCCTCCAGTTTGGCCGTATAGTTGCATCTCTCGCATGTATTTGTGTTTTGTGGGAGGAGGAGAGGGTTGTCTGTGTACATGAGGCAATTGTAACATTGCCTCAATATTCCCAGATTCACCAGCTGAGCAGGAGAGGACATTAGCAACTGATCCCTCGACATGCTAGAAGGAATAGACAGAAAAACTTAAGAAAAGGTTCTGGGGGATGTGGGTGACCGAGAAATGGGGTTTGCTTTTTTGGGGTACTTTCTATAACAAGAGTGCTGTATCGAGGTGATAAGTACTGTAGGAGCAAGTGCTTCGCTATACAGATAGAGAATAGTCGACTTGGGAGTCAAGTAGAGATAATTTATAGTTGTAGGATACACTAAATAGAACAGTAGTATACTTTGAGGAAGGTAGTTTTAAGGGAAAATTTGAAGAGTGGACTTTAGGTAGCCCTAATAGTTTAAATCTGATTAACCGGCGCTGCCCTAGTGTGCAACGGTAGCAGCTCCGCTCTAAATCGTGCTAACGCGTGCTTTATAGCAGGGGGCTGGAAAAAACAGGAAATGACCCAAAATGGCCGACGAATTACTAGTTGCTGCTTCTAACCACTCCTCTGAGGACAAATAAGCAGCTCAGTACTCCCCACTCCCACTGGTGAGTAAAGAAACTACCTCTGGCCACACAAGAAAATGGAGAGTAACAATTACAATGTAATCAGGCTACTAACAAGCAGTAATAAATGCAGCAGTATAAATGCAATGGAACACTTTAACAACAAGCAGTAAAAACAAAATAAAGTAATAAAGTAGAAAGAGACACAAAAACAGTAAAAGCAGCTGAATAAAGTGTTTTTTTTTTTTAGTTAAGTAGGAGGGGAGGAAGCAAAAGATAATTTAAGGTTAAGAAACTAAGGGGGTGAGCATTCTGAAAAGATCTCATGATCTTACTGTGCACAATAGAATGAGCTGATGTAATGGGATTGGGAGGAGTGTCCAATATCAAATTTATAGTAGAGGTGGGTAACTCAAAAGCCACCAAGTTTTCAGAACACAACAACAATTTGGCAGGCAAGTGCATACAAAGTCTTCAGTCCTGGATTTGAATGCAGAGCAGTAATGTAGTTTTAACATTCAAGACTGCCATCACTGTGCAGTATTAACCAACTGAATATAAGCTATAGGAAATAATACCTTTTATCTAATCCTAAAAGTACTACAGTGATTGCCTAGTGATACACTGGACCAGATCCTGCAGCCTCTAGCTACACTCCTGATAGCAGTATTCATTTCACTTATTTGGCATCTGAGCTAGAGCGCTGCTATAATTCAATTACTGGCACTGAGACCGCTCAGCCTACAGATGATCCATTCTACTTGTATCACCTGGGTACCTGGTTAGAATTTTCCTAACTTAAACTATTTTACTTGCATGTGGCTTGATAACCATGTCTTGCAAATCCTTTTTCTGAATTATCTCTCTCTCTCTCTCTCTCGCTCTCTCTTTAGGAAGACAGAGTGCCAGACTGATGTCATTTGAGACATAAAAGTGACACTTTCAACTGCTTAATAAAAGTGAATCCTGCTGAAGACAAACACATTCATAACAAATGTGATGCTTTAAAATCAATATTATTAATTAAGTTATTAAAATTCTCCCTTCAGGAATTATTGAATAAATACATGAGCAACTACTGCCATTCACTTAAAACTTATCAATATTCCACCTGCTATCACTGCACATATTCCACTGACTAGGATATACAATAATTTCAATTAACAGCTGTGCTCTAATCCCAACATTGTGCAAGCCTGTATCTATAAGGAAGATAAGATCATTTTCATGTTGACTTTAGTCCATTCCATGTGCAAGTACTGTCAGGGCATTGGCAGAACAGTAAAGAATCACAAAGGAATGATAAACTCCATCCTCAGTCTGTTCCTGAATAAACATCTCTGGCATAGTCTTTGTACCATGACCAAAATCTTTAGGCAGTGAGTGATAAGAAAAAGATTACTTTTAGATATAAAATCTCCAAACACTGGCACATCAATAAATGCATTATGATGGCAGCATTTGCTATTCCAAATTATAAACAACAACAAAAACATTAGTAGACATGCTGATAGCTTCAATTACTTTACCTTCAGTATGCAAAACTAATACTTTGTTGAAGCACCTTAAGATTTAATTACAGCATTCAGTCTTCTAGGGTAGGAGTCTATCAGCATGGCACATCTTAACTTGGTAATATTTGCCCACTCTTCCTTTCAAAAGTGCTCCAAATCTGTCAGATTATGAGGGCATCTCTTGTGCACGGCCCTCTTCAGGTCACCCTACAGATTTTCTATTAGATTTAGGTCTGGGCTCTGGCTAGACCATTCCAAAACTTTAATTGTCTTCTGGTGAAGTCATTCTTTTGTTGAT
Organism: Protopterus annectens; assembly: GCF_019279795.1. NCBI lineage: Eukaryota > Metazoa > Chordata > Ceratodontiformes > Protopteridae > Protopterus > Protopterus annectens. Next base: position 1,948,822,775 of record NC_056728.1, read on the forward strand.
TTGGATATATGCTTGTGGTCATTGTTATGTTAAAAGGTGAAATTCCTCTTCATCTTTCTAGAAGATGCCTCAAGGGTTTGGGCCAAAAGTGACTGGTAATTGGAATTGTTCATAATTCCCTCCACCTTGAATAAAGCCCCAGTCCCAGCTGAAGAAAAGCAACCCCAAAGCATGATACTCCCACCACCATGGTTCACCATGGGGATGGTGCTGTTTTGGTGATGCCAAGTGTTGTTTTTGCACCAAATGTACCTTTTGGAATTGTGGCCAAAAAGTTCAGCCTTAGTCTCATTAGACCATAACACAATTTCCCACATGCTTTTGGGAGACTTGATTTATTGTTTTGCAAATTTTAGCTGGGCCTGGATGTTTTCTGTGTAAGAACAGACTTCGATCTTGCAACCCTATCTCATAGCCGAGACATATGGAGAATATGGGAGATTGTTGTCACTTGTAGTACACAACCAGTTTGTTTTTTTGTTTTTTCGGCGTTTCCCGATAAGGGGTCGCCACAGCGGAACTCCAGCCCGCTAATGATTGGCAGTAGATTTTTATGGTGCCGAGTTGCCAGCCCAATGCCCAGCATTCAGCGAAGGCATGCCCATTCACGCATGTCTTTCAGAGACCACTCGACCGCAACCAGCACTTGCTAGAAATTCCTGCAGCTCCTTCAGTGTTGCTGTAGGTCTCTTGGCAGCCTCCCTGTCCAGTTTTTGTCTTGTCTTTTCATCAATTTTTGAGGGAGATCTAGTTCTTCACAATGCCACTGTTGTCCCATATTTTCTCCACTTTTTGATGACGGTCTTCACTGTGTTGCATGGTATATCTAATGCTGTGGAAATTTTTTGTACCCTTCTCATGACTGATACCTTTCAACAATGAGATCCCTTTGATGGTTTGTAAGCTCTCTGTAAACCATGGCTTTTGCTATAGCAGGCAAATGAGTAAATGTCAGGAAAATCCTACTAGGACAGCTGAACTTTATTTGCGGTTAATCAGAGTCTCTTAAATTGATGGCAGGTGTGTACCCAAGAAGACCGAATGCTGTAATTAAATCTAAAGGTACTTTAACAAAGTATTAGTTTAAGGGTGTGCACACTTATGCAACCAGCTTATTGTGCGTTTTTATTTTTTATATTTTTCCCCTAACAAATTTGTTTGTTTTTCAATTGAATTGTACAGGTTATAGGTCACATTAAAGGTGTGAAAAGTTTTGAAATGATTTACTGTGGTCTCATTTTTTTACATAACAAAACCTGGCATTTTAACAGGGGTGTGTAAACTTTTAATATCCACTGTATATAGGTGTGTGTATGTGTGTGTGTGTGTGTGTGTGTGTGTGTGTGTGTGTGTGTGTGTGTGTGTGTGTGTGTATATATATATATATATATATATATATATATATATATGGATTTGGTACATTTCGGCAAAAGCACATTTCGCTGAATTTCATTCCACCAAGACCAAATCGCCGAAAGCACAAATCTCCGAAAATTCATTTCACCGAATTTCATTTCTCCAAAAATGGTAGTGGCAGTGTATATGCCCTTTTCCCCAGTGTAGTGCAATCATGGAGTTAGACTATATAGTTGAGGAGTTGGGGGTCACAGCGTAGCCCCCCACCTAGTTTGATTAAAAAGTACTTTCTTACCCTCTTAACAGAAACTGCATAGTATAAATCAAGCTAGGTGGGGGGCTACCCCCACAACTCCCCAACTATACATTCTAACTCTAGGATCGCACTACAGTGGGGAAAAGGGCATATACACTGCCACTACCATTTTCGGTGAAATGAAATTCAAAAAATGAGTTTTCACCGTTTTGTGCTTACGGTGATTTGGTTTTGCTGAAATAATTTTCAGCGAAAGGAACCAGACCCATATATCTATATATATATATATATATATATATATATATATATATATATATATATATATATATAAATACCGGCAGCCCACAATCTCGAAACCATAACCCTGACGACTGAAACCAAAACATATGCACCATAAACAAGTCCCGCTGTAAAACAAGCATGATCTCCCTGTGCGCTTGAAACAAAAGTAAAGCAGTAATCTTTTTGTCTGCACGATATTTGCACCATATAATTGTGTCGGAAATTCCACTCCAAATAATACTGACATAATACTAACATTCCAAAAAGAAATAGGGAATAATGGCGGATACCTGGTAATCCCTGTTAATCTTGTAGAAAACTTTCTTAATCTTCCTATAAAGTACCAGTCTGAAAAATATTGTACAATTTCCCGTCCATCAGGTGGAAATGTCTCCTTTAACAGATTGAACATAGGAATGGCATCTGATTCATTGAGAAAAGCTAAGGCAACCAATGATTTCACCACTAATTGGAAGGCGTGAATACAATTATACAATCTACCCAACCCTGTTTGCTGCACCTTTCTCCACAAATTCTGACTAAAGTGAAACATGCAGCCCTTCACTGTGATATCAGTAAAGTTCAATCTAATACTTTTCAGGGAAGCCACTTCAAAATCACAAAGTACAAATTTCAAACTCATTTGGAAATCATGTACAGGCATTAAGTAAAGTATATAGTGCCACATCATATTATATGCCTGCAAAGACATTTTAGACATTAAACTATACATTAACGGGACACATTTACTGTACCCTCCATCCTTTACCATTCCATGTATACTATACAATTGCCTGCATAGAACACCTTTGCAGAAATACGTCCCATCCATTAACCAGATGGCAGCTATGCTAAGATTATGAAGGTTGTTTAGTGTAATAAATACCATCACAGTGAGCTGGGAAGTTGGTTCTACCATCTGCTTTTCTAGAAATACTCTACTTTGAAATGGAAACATATTCATCTCCAAATTCTCTAACTTAAGGTCAGGGATATGTGTTTCAGTCACATATTTGTTTCTCACCCTCCGAATTTGTTGTAGAAGAGCTTTCTTATTAGGCAAACTTGGCACACACTCCAGGGATGTTGATGACATCACATCTTCTACCAGCATGAAAGGAGTATCTCTAGACAACAAAGCTTTTTCCTTTAGAGTACCACAGACTGTATATCTCTCAACCTCAAACGTATCTCCCACATGGTTGTGAGGGATACTATTCAACAGTTCTTCACCTTCAGACAAGGAGAGAGTTACTGTCCTACCTTTGCATTTATCACTACATTTGAGTTTACAGCACCAGTAACGTCTCATATGAGACTTCTTTTCAAGGTGAAAAATATACCCATCTATCACTAGTACCTCTTTACATTTTTGCGATTGTACCCTACTATAGAGTTTACCGATTTCCCCAGGCACACTGAAGTAGTCGTCAGACATTTTTGATATTGTTTCACATTGTACGGGTTTGTGTTCTCTAACTACAGCTTTATAACGTCCTGCTCAATACTACGGAATGGGGCATGTCATACATGAAATCCTTCCACGTTGGGATTTTGAACTTCGGTATTTTACATTTTCGTTATTGTGGTGTTTCGGTATATCAGGCTCGTGATTTTGGGTGTCGGTATTTTCAGCATTTGAGATTTAGTAGGTATCCCATATATATATATATATATATATATATATATATATATATATATATATATATATGTGTGTGTGTGTGTGTGTGTGTGTGTGTACACACATGTGTTACTAACTACACTTAATCTAACCCACATTTAATTGACTATCAAAAGACTGACTGCATAATATCTGAAAAACAGCAAAACTGCAAAGCATCTAAACTGCAAAAGATTAACACACAAAATAATGAGAAGATGAAATTTAGACTTGGGAAGGGTTTATGCCCTTTCCACAATGTTGTGCAGCCACTGAGTAGGTAGAAATAATTAGCGGGGTGGGGTGGGGTTGTGAGGGTGCAGAGGAGCTTCCCTCGCTGCAAAAACATTGAGAAATGTGACAAAATTTAACCTCATAGAAAACCAATGAAAATCTGATAAAACTGAACAACAGCTCCCCTGCACCCCCCACACCCCCTGCTAATTCTGTCTACTTACTCTGAGGTCATACAGCACTAAGAAAAGGTCATAAACTGTCCTTAGTAAACCTATTTTGTCAGTAATTTTTGCTTAGATATTTTTACTGTGTTTATATTTTACAGTGTCAGTTTTATGCAATCTGTATTTTGTCTGTCAATTAAATGAGGTTTAGATTAAGTGTAGGCAGCAACCTATATATCTCTTTCCTTGCATATATATATATATATATATATATATATATATATATATATATATATTATTATTATAGTTATGGATCTACAGAATGTAATCTAAACTTCAGCAGATCAACACTACAAATACTGACTGCAAAGGACTGAAAAAAATATCCACATCTTAATGCGTATGCTCCGAGATATAACATTACACCATGTGAAAGAAATTGACTTTTTTTTTCAAGAAGTCAAGCCCCCTGCCCCCTCCTCTTGCTATTTATATATAGCAATCCTGAAACTGCACATTCCCTGAGAAGGGGCACATTCACCAGCATTTGGATTGTCATCCTTCACACCTGTTGACCACCTGATTTTTTTCAACCAAAAAGTTTCACCAAAGCAAAGTTGATATTTAGGAGCTTCACTTATTAAAAGTGCTCCCATGTCCATAGCATAGGCTCCTGCTACTCCAAAACTCTAGTAAATGCAAAATCAATGTTTGTCAAATAAAAATTATTACACAATGAGTGGCTATTAACATTCTAAAACGAGCATGCTGATTGCCCAGCCCAACCAGCATACCCGTTGTAAATCCGAGAATATACCAACAGTAAAAGGTCTGGTCACCTGGAATTTTTTCCATTGGAATATTCTTTAATTTTAACTTTTTTTTTTTAGAACAAAAATAAAAACAAAATTTGTAGTCCGGAGGACTCCAGACATGCGAGACAGACACCATGCAGAAAATACAAGGGAAATCAGGTACGTTGTTTAAAGCTAAAGACATGTACCTGATTTCCCTTGTATTTCCTCCATTCTGTCTCTTTCTTACCCTAAACTTCCCGAACCTTTTTTTTTTTTTTAAATTAAAATAAATAAATAAATAAATAAAGGAAAAGCAGACCAGCTGAGATCTTTTCTCCGTTGCTTACTTTCCTGAGCACTGTATAGGTGGGATCGCAAGTCCCATACGCATGCGCAGTACATCAACGAAAGGAAGCAGTATACCACCAGCCACGGAAGAACAGTAATGCGCCATTATACAAAGACATTATTTAATAAAAGTATTTTTTTTCTTAAATAATGTCATTGTATAATACCAATAACGACTCCGTGCTTGTGGTATATTGAAGATTTACCAACAGTTGGCTTTATTTAATCACGACAACAGTGGGTAAATCTTCAATATACCACACCGACGTCATCGGTTATTACTATATGACATCATGACTGTGATCCAGCATCTTAGTACTTCCTGTTAGTGGACCACAACAGTTTTCCTTAATCTTCTCCTACAATTTGTGGTATTAGCAGTTTTCATCTCCTTTTTCCTAACTCAATAGTTGTAGTCTTTACGGCTGACTACTTTTGCTAATAGCTCAAGCAGATAGTGTAGACTCCAACATGTTTATATGCTTCTTGTCTAAGACATACGGCTTGTTTATTTGGTTATCTGTAGCAACACAGATGTACATGTCACACAGTAACCATATATCCACGCATACAGAATGTTTGTCTATGTCTCTGTGTTGTACAAGTCACTGAATCATTTTATTCTGTGATGACAAAAGCCTTAGCTTCACTAATTAACATAATGATTTGTGAGGCTACTGCATTCCAAATGAAAAAAAGCATATAATTTGTAGAAACAACAGTATGAAAAGATAATTTTGCACTGGTCTTGATGAAGCAGCATTTTAGAACTTTTAAGTATGTGTGCTTTATCATAAGTGATTTTTTGTATTTTACAATATTCTTTTTCTATTGTTTCATATTAGGTATCACAATCTGTGTGGTGGTATATTTACTCTGAGGATTTTTCAACTAGTTCATAACACAGAATACCAAATAAGGTCTGAAAGTAGTTATATGCAAACTTCTCCCTTTTTTGCATTGATCAACTGGATGTACATACTAAAACTTTCATTGACTGTCAATCCATTCTCAATGTTCCTGAGCAAACTGTAGAAACAATGCTTAAAATGAATGCTAAAGTAAAAGGAAAAATTAACAGTTCTCAAGATATAGGGCTTGGTTGTTTACATTTATTCCTTCTTTCTTTCAGCACATAACAGTTAATAATGAGGGACGTACCTTGCAGCAGTATACTCTTGGATTGCATATCTGGCCTGGGTGTTCCTGTAATCCAGGTCAAAATGTTTCTGCTTCTTTTGGTAGAATGGTAACACCTTTGCTGACATTTTGGTTCCTGCCAAACAAACAGTGATATATATTTTTTAAAAGCTAAGGAAATTACACACAATTCACTGTATCACTGCTGACATACTCTTCAGAATTAATTGCATACTAAAGTATATATGTAAAAAATACTTGATGATGGGGTATCCTGAGGTGAAATACTTGGAATCTGTATGAAGGAAGATACTGAATGCATTTGTTATTTATACATGTGAGATTATACAAACCAATTACAAATTTTTTCAGAGATAATATTTATTATCCTAGGATTAGTTATGGTCAGGTAGAGCTCATTTGCTGTGTAACATCGCCAGACATACACCCACCCAGTGGTGACCTATGGATAAATAATGTTCTTTTATTTCAACGACAACTACACACAAATTGTCAAAATGCATTGATTTGTACAATGTTTGTCTAAAATTTATATGCATTTATAAATCCTTTACTAAAGTACAAATGCAGTACCATCAGAAATCACTGAAAGTAAAATCACATCAAATTAGGACAATGTTTCAGTTTTCAACAGTTTAGTCGGAAATATTAAAAAGTGTGATGGTTAGCAGGAATGTTGATGTAGGTCTCAGTGCTTTGTTTTTTTTTTAATGCACATCAGAACTGATTTAATAATGTAATTCATATTAAACATCATACTTACACAACATTGTGCTTATCTTTGTCTTCAGCATGCAGAATATGTATTTATTCCTGCACTAAAAACTGTGAAAGATATGAGAAAATCTCTGTGTGCACGTGTGTGTGTGTGTGTATGTGTGTGCGCGCGCATGTGTGGTATATGTCAGTTTGTCTATGATTTTTCTGAATGTACTCTATGAGTGACTGGCATTTACTCTTTCTAAATGCAGTATAGCCAAGCAAAGTGAAGTACAGTAGAATGGGGCCCTCACTGTGACTCAAGGGACCAGTGTTTAAATAGTGGCACTGTCTTTGTGGAGCTAGGCAGGAAGAAGGAGGTGTGAAGGGGCTTTCCCTTAGCAGAGGGCTGCATGGATTTAGGGGGCAGATGGAGACATGGGGAGGTTTCCATATGTTGACCAGGGAATCCACCACTCATGCTTTTGAGGTGAAATGAAGGGACACCTGTGCTGTCAGTCCATTGTACAACCCCATCCTACAGTGCTTGACCAAGTGCATTCAAGTATTTAAGGCCACCACCGACAACAGCCTGAATGATGCATCTCCCAGGCAACTCTTGTCCCGTGGATGGGACATGAATGTTTCCACTGGTTGGGAGGAGGATGACTTTAATCAGGTAGTGGGAGTGGGGAGGTAAACAAAACAGATACACAGGCCTAAGTGTTCAAAATTTTGTTCAATCAACCACTAACTGTTCTAACAGCATACCATTTTTCCTGAAAAGTGGATTTACTGCATGACAAAGTAAATCATAGCTGCAAATTTCTAAAAAAAAATAAATAAACAAATAAATAAAACAGCATAACCACTGACCATTTCAACATTATGATCTTTTCTCAACAGAAGACTCTTGGGAATTAATATATCAATATATTTATGCACTTGGCATTTCTTATTTTCTTTCTTTTCTTATTCCTGTCTTGATTTGTACATTTATTTATTTATCCTTTTGTTGACTGTTAGTCCCATTAGGCTACTACCTCTTTTCAGGGGAGACTCAATATGGTATTTATACTACTAGGCAAAATTTGGCCAGTGCATCAGGGAACTTCCCTACTCTTTTTGATAAGTGCCATGGGATCTTTTACATCCACCTGGGCTACTACCAACTCAAGCAGGTGGGGTCTCCATTTAATGTCTCTTCTGAAGGATAGCACACTCAGGTGTCCAACACCCCCTTATGCTACATTGCAGTGACAAAAATTGGTCTACCTGGTGAAGGAATAGAATGCACAGCCTTCTGCACCAATGGAAAGTGTGTTACCTGTTGTATCACTGACAGTGCTATGTATTTTGTTCATTAGTCATTCACTGAATGGGCATACATAGATATATGACACTCCTGCGTAAATGGGGATTATTAATAATGCCAAAATGTATGTAATACACCAACAGTGTATGTACATTTCAGAATATGGAACTGTGACCCATGTTTATCCTGACCAGTTTTCAAGAATAAGGTACATACATTTTAATGCAAGATTATAAAGATCAGTAATATCATCTTCATTATTTGAAGATTTTGATATAGTACCTCAGTCATCACCACTTTTTTGTCATGTAAAATGAGTTGCAGAGGCAAAGCCCCAAAAATACCCCTACCATTGATATATGGTAGTTTCATCTGCAGTGTGCTACAGTACAGTTAATTTTTGTGACACATAATAATAGCAAGGTACAATAGCCTTTGTCATTCTCCTTAATGCTGTACACTGACCCAAACCAATGAAATTACTGCACATCCGTAAATCATTAATGAGACTAGAACTATCCGTTCCAGTGACATAAATATGGCCTGTGACTGATTAAGATGTCTGGAGGGACAGATTTGCCTCCCACCAACTACCACATCTCTGGAATAGGCTGTCAATTCATGTGAAGCAGAGCACCTCTATGACAATGTTCATGAGGAACCTGGATGAGTGCAGGTAAAAATTTCTTACCAGGGATAGTGCCCACAACCCTCCTGGACATAGGCAGTCATTATTAAATACAATCTTGGGAATTGACTAAAGTATCCATGGTATTACATTGGGATGCAATGGCTAGGCTTGAAATGATCTCCGGGTCGATAGCCTAGTAACCTCCTATGATCCTATGTCACTTTGAGATTTTGTTTGCAGATGGTTCCATTTACATGTTGCTGGCTTAAGCTAGTTGCAGCTCTTTCTGTACTGGTCAGCTTTATCATTATCTGTCACAAGCTCTTTCAGTCTGTGCTTAGTATACCACTAAAAAGGACAGTGTTACTACCGAAGTATAAACTTCACTGGTGTTGGCAAGTATGCATGTCATACTCTTACTGTAGGAACTGAGCTATAATTTACATCTATGATGGACCTATTTTTAAGTTTTTTATCTTCCAGTTTCTGTAAATCGTGTAACTAGTTAGGACTGAACTGCATACCTTTCATCATATTTTTATTTAACATTTGTTTACTGGGAAAGTCCGACTGAGACAGAGCCCATTTTTAGCGGAGGCCCGGGGAGAAACCTTTCAGACGTATGTCTTTGGAATGTGGGAGGAAACAGGGGCACCAAGAGGAAACCCATGCAAACACAGGGAAGATGTGCAGCCTCTGCACAGAAGGCACCCCAGCAGAGAATCGGACCGGGGAAACTCTTGCTGTGAGGTCATAATGCTAACTGCTGAAACACAGCATCTCACAGTTTCTTTTATGAAATGTATTACTTTTAAAAAGGACATTTTCAGACTGTCACTGCAACCACTATTCATAAAACAATCTGCATGATAAAAACCACAAAAATAAATCGAACAACAAACCATTGAACAACAAAAAGAAAACTGAAGGACTTTGGAACTGATGTCCAACAACTTCTTTATGACCGTGTTTAGCACTTTCATCCTTAATATGATGGACTTCTTCAGAATAAAGTAACAAAGCATTCATAGCATATATAAGCACACAAAATTAGCCACAATTAACAACCCCTCCTTAACTCTCATTACAATTAAAGCATCACCATAGAAATAAACTTTTCACCATTAGTAAAACTCAACAGAAAAGATATGTTTTAAAACGTATTTATAAAACCTTAAATTCATGTTTTACTCTAGTTATATTAAAACGCTAATAAATATTTGTGAAAATTTAAGACATAAAATATGCATCCTTTAATTTCAATACACTAGCAAGGATGTAGCTTTATTTAAACCATGAGAAGAGGTGGCACTAATATGATGGTTAATTAAAATGGTTTTCAGACTATATAAATGGGTTAAGGATGTGGAAATACTGATTATGATGAAGTCCTAGTTTTGAAAGGATGAAAAAAGCTTAATCTGTTTTATAATATAAGTCAAGAAGGATCCATGGTTCTGATTTGAAGCATTTTTTTATTAATTTTTTTAAGTTTTGAGTAATAAAGAAGTTGTTGTATATCAGTTCCAAAATGTGTATGGTATGTAGGGGTATTAAGTCCAAGATCTCCATATCAAGTCACTCTGCAATGGCACATTCCTTTGCAGGTTTCCTATTGTCCTGCACCCACACAAAGTCAAGCTTACAGAGATTGCTGAAAAATACTATCTTATATTCCCTGCAGTGTGTTTTCTTTTTAGACCTTGAATTCCATTCTCCTAAAACACTGACTCCTGCTATCATTAATTTAAACCTGTCCATATTACAACTATGCTTCGAATTTGCAGTTTCATTCCATATTCTGAAACATCTTTCTTACATACTAGGCTTTAGTCACAATCCATATCCAGATATTTGATCAGACTTTAGAGCAGGCTCTTCAGTTAAACAGTTTTTCATCTCTGGCCACAGTATAAACAACCTCACTTTTCATTAAGTGGCTACCAAGCTGCATTCAATCAAGTAAGATAAAGAGGTCATTGCACACCCCCCCCCACACACACACACACACACAAACAAAAAATCTATAATAAGGCAAGATAATAAGTTATAAGCACTCTGGACCAATCCTATTTCTCTGCTGTTAGTTCACTAATAATACACCTTATACTGTGTTCATGATGACAGCTCAGTGTATATACAGGACATGGCACTAAGTTGTTGCATTGCTGTATAGCACAGGGGATGCCACTCTGTAGAAGTCAGGTCTTACTTTCCGCATTTCCTTTTTCTTATGTGTTTTTTTTTCATCAGTGACCATTTGTAAACTTGAAGAACTTAAGTCTGACCAGCTTTATATGCAAAACTATAGAAAGGCGTATCATGGAACTAATCAATCAAGACATAGGAAACCTCCAAACACTGGAACCATCTCAGTTTGGATTCGTAAAGGGCAGATCATGCTTACTTAACTGGTGGATTTTTTTTGAAAAGGTCACCAAACCGAGGGATGAAAGCAAAATGGTACACACTGCATATCAACTTGGCCAAAGCAAAGCTTTTGATGCATTTCCCACTTGGGCATAATAGAAAACCCAAATAAACTGTGAATAAAGCCCTATGTCACCCGATGGATCGCCAGCTAGCTCACAGATGGGACACAAGAAATCAAAATATGTGAAGTTACCTCCACAAAGAGAACCACCACCAGTGGAGTCCCCAAAGTTCTATGCTGGGACCTCTCTTGTTTATGTATACTTTTCTGAAGTCAAAGCCAATACCGAAGGGGCCTGGCTGACTAAGTTTACAAATGACTGTAAGCTTGAAGCAGTCATTAAATAATCCCCAAATTACTTAGTCATCCTTCAGGAAGGTTTGTCCCAAATACATAACGGATGCCAAAATCATGAACTGAAACTAAATGTCAAAAAATGCATTGTTGTATCCTTTGGGAAGTTATCTACCTTAGGGAACTACCACATTGACAATACCTCCATAACAGCTGACCCAGTTTTTTGCGATTTGGGAACTTATGTAGACAGTGAGATAATGTTTAACCAGCATATGTCCATTATTGTAAGAAAGTCCCTGTATGTTGCACAGCTTATAAACAAAGGGATTTTTCTAGATCTAGGAATGCCATTGTCTTTCTTTACTCAGCCCAGCCGTCATTAGGCCCATCATTGAATGTAATGTCCCTTGCATCTGTCCGGACATATGCACAACTGAAATGGGCACAGAGATACCTTACTAAAAGGATACAAGGCCTACAAAACATGTCCAACATGGATCAACTTGAAGCCCTATCATTCTACTCAGTAGCCTGTATCTGGCATGCAAGGCATTCTCCAATCCAATACTAATGGATTTACTGCACATCATCAAGTCAAATGGCATCAGAAATACTCAGTCTAAGGATCTAACCCTCTTATGTCACATCAACAGAATGGTTTTGTTGAACAGGTATATTTCAAAGAAGATACTGCTGTTCTGGAACAGGCTCCCCATCCACATAAAGACAAAGTTCATCCCTGTGCAAATTCAAGTGCAACTGATATATAGATGTGAAATTGGCTAGTCTTGAAATGGCAACAATGGCAGCTAGCCATCTTCACTAGTTCTTGAACAGTTGATATTTTAAAATATGTGTCTATATATGCAATATGAATTGTGCTGACGTCTGTGCGTAGATGTACTGTAAATACATTGATTCAAAACTGAGTAATTAACACTAATTTTGAGTACATTTTTATTTTCTACTATTCAGAAACATCTATATGTCTGTCATACCTCTCTATTGTACAGCTTTTTTGGAGAATGTCCAGATTTTTGTCTCATACTTTTGGTCTTTTCCAAATAAAATTTTGGTTTTCTGACAAATTATTGCCATCTTATTGAGGATTGAAGTCAGAAAATAATGACAGACATTTGAGTTTCAGACTTGATTCTCTTCAGAAAATTCATGCTAATGCAAAACATGTTATTCTATCAACTTTCCAAGTTTGTAAGAGCAGTATTTAAAAATTGTCCCTATTTTTGGGCCTTTTTTCCCCCATTATCTATGGCTTTCCAGATTTTCTGCTCTAAAAGGTTAATAGGTATGATGACTGTGATGGAATTGTTGTAAATGAATATCACTCATTTATAAATTGATTAACTCATCCATCCAGTCATTAACTTATTCTCTGATACCCAGTTTATCCTATTTAGGATTAAGTGTGAACCAGAACCTATTCCATCATGCAGTGGGCAAGTTGAAAGTTTATCCTAAATGGAAGACAAGTCTATTATAAGATACATACACATGCTCATTCAAAGATTACGTGCATACCTATGGGAAATATACTGGACCATCATTTTACCTAATAGTATGATTTCATGATGTGGGAAGAAACTAGTGTACTCTGGAAATAAAACAGGGTAACAGGCAGACATGATGAGACATGATGAGGACATGCAAACACCACACACACAATACTTCAGATAAAGATTACTAAACTATAGAAATCAATGTATTTTTTTGCTATAAACTGTGATCTGCTTTACACTACAAGACAGTGTATGCAAAGGATCTTTGGTGTTGATACTCAAGCTATGTACATCCAGACTGGTTAATATGAGCAAAAACATAGTCACTAATATGTACAAAAGTGATGGGAAGTAATAAAGTTAAAGATTTATAACTTGCCGCACTAATACTCTATCTCCCACTGTTCATTCATTTATAGACTAGGTGCAGGAATACAAAAGACAGATGACTTCCACGCTGACTACGTCACAATTTGGTCAGTGCCTTTTAGGGCTGGGACTAGTCCTGGTATTCAAAGCGGGACTTTCTCAATGAAAATTGATCTTCTGCAGAACCATCTGGGCTCATATACAAATACATGTTTTTACATTATTGTCAAAACTATTACTCAATGTGCCAGCTCCAATGGCCTAGAGGGATAAAGTCCTAAATATGGCCCAAACAACCTGAGTTTAATAAGTGGTTTGCATGCCTGACATAGATAGCAGGGATGGACAGACATGCCCACTTTGGGAGGTGAGAGTAGGGAGGACCAAACCACATGTTGCTGCAATTCATCAGTGGAAGAGCATGATGCAAGTGTATGGACAAGGGGGATAAGCATTAGGCACATCCTGATGGGCACATCCAAAGCAGGTGTGCTGAACTGTGACTCATATGGAGAAAGCATTGTGGTGACATATAATGCATATCACTCTGCCTAGTCTTCTACGAATGCCCTTGTTGCTGGGATTTCTTATACTAAGAGGTTGAGAGGCATGCCAGGAGATAGTGATATTCTCCTAGAAAGAAAGTGTTTGGGCTAATGAAATGGTACTGCTAGTTTATAAAGATATGTTTCAAGACTTGTGAGTGTCAAGGAATGGGTTCTATGTTTGGCCAGAATGTGATATGAGGACTCTTACTGATATTAGGTTCACAGGTGCATACTAGGCTAATGACCACTAAGGCCATTGCAAGTCTAGCCATGCAACTCTAATGGGACCCACAAATCTGATTTATACAGGCGGTGATTTACTTACTGACTCTGTCTGTCAGAGACATAGGAGTCAGACCAGGAGTGAATTTTGTATTACCCATCCATTGGTCCAAGTTGGGCTTAAAAAGGGATAGGGAGGAACTCTTCTTCACATGGGTAGGGAGCTTGTTCCAGATAACAGGAATTCTCTAAGAAACATATATGTCTCTCCAACATGTCCTATTTATATCACAAGCAAAAATTAGGTCTTTTACTCTAGTACTTCTGATGCTGTTTGTTTTGTGAATGTGCAAAATGTTCATCAAACAGGGTTCAGGGATGCCCAGTATGCCAGACAAAGATCACATCTCATAAGTCTGTAAGATACTGAGTAAAGAGATAGGACTTTAAGGAGATCACCATTGTGGTTACTCCCTGTATTCTTTTTGTAAGGAACTTCTGTAGACATGCCAGTTGCTGCATGTATCTGGTCAGGTATATATCAAACGAAAAGATAAATCCCAAAGCACAGGACCCGAAGCCAGATGTTAAAATGTACAAAACTTTTAATAAGTCATGATGCACCAATAATAAACCAAGCGCTTTCACCCGGCTCCTGCCAGGCTTTCAGCTGACCAGTAAATTAGTTTCAATTAATCAAAATTCCGTTACTTTGCTTTAAAATCATAAAAAAATTCTAATACATGTTAAAACTTAAATACATCAAACATTTCACATTTTCCTTATTAAACTAATTTACTGTTCAGCTGACCAAGTAATGTGATATAAAAATGTTAATGATACTGTGGTTTCTATTCATTCCTTGAGAAAGCCTGGCAGGAGCCAGGTGAAAGCGTTTGGTTTATTATTGGCGTGTCGTGACTTCTTAAAAGTTTTGTACATTTTAACATCTGGCTTTGGGTCCTGTGCTTTGGGATTTATCTTTTGATTTGCTTTGTTAGCTGATTTGGTTCTGTTGAAGCTGTATATGTCAAACGAGACATTATACTCTCTGATGGGACTGATAAGGACTGAGTGCAGTGATATGATGACCTGTCTGGAACTAGATGCCATGCCCTTGCTTATAAGTTGAGCAACATAGAAGGATTTTCTTAATACTTTGGACACATGCTGGTCAAAGGCCAGGTTAGTGTCTACATTAGTTACCAGATCCCTGACTAATGAGCCAACTTTTAAAGGTGTTTTATTGATGACATAATTACCTGGAGTGATATACTTCCTAAAAGGTACTATAATGCATTTATTGATATTAAGTTTTAAGGCATGGCTTTGTCATCAAGTGTTTGTATGTATTAGACCTTCCTGAAGGGTGTTCTTATCTGGGGGGGTTTAATGACTGCTCCCAGTGTGCAATCATTTGCAAACCTAGTCAGCCAAAGCCCATTGACATTGGCTTTAACATTCAAAAAGTAGATGCCAAAGAGAAGTTTGCCCAGCATAGACCCCTGGGGGAATCCACTGGTAACCAGCCTCTTTGTGGAGGTGGCCTCACTGATTATAACCTCCTGGGCCCTCTCAGTGATCCAGCTAGCAATAAGGCAAATTTAATGTCATTGTCCCAGCTGATTAGTTTAGAGTGTATAGTGTTTTGAATAAAGACAGACACCACTACCGGTGTTACAGCTTCTAAATTTCTTGGCCTAAATAATTGCTTTAGACAGAAAATCAAGGTAAGGAAAGACTGGTGTCACCACTCTAGAAGCACTTCTCACTGACAACACAAATAGATATATAAAGTCAAAAAAGAGGCCAGCACCAAGAATGCTAACTCCGTTTATTCTGAGTGTAAAAAATCAGACCAGTTTCAACACATTTGCCTTCATCAGTGATTACCATATAGCTAGGTCAGTCATACATTTATATATCCAACATTAATTGTCAATTAATCAATAAGACATTTAAAGGCACAGTAAAGAAATAAGCATCCTTAAAAATCATGAAAGAATATGTATAAAAATATATATATATATATATATATATATATATATATATACACACACACACACACACACACATGTATATACATATATATATATATATATATATATATATATATATATATATATATACACACACACATGTATATACATGTATATATATATATATATATATATATATATATATATATATATACACACGTGTATATACATGTATGTATATATTTATATATATATATACATATATATATACACATGTATATATATATATATATATATATATATATATACACACATGTATATATATATATATATATATATATATATATATATATATATATATATATATACACACATGTATATATATATATATATATATATATATATATATATATATATATACACACATGTATATATATATATATATATATATATATATATATATATATATATATATATATATAAACACACACACACACGTATATATATATATATATATATATATATATATATATATATATATATATATATATATATATATATATATATATATATATATTTATATACTTACACACACACACACACACACACACACACACATATATATATATATATATATATATATATATATATATATATATATATATATATATATATTAATATGGCTAGGGGACAATACATCAGATTATCCAGAATCATTTCTGAGGATTTGGATTTTGTACAAGAGTGTCATTTATTCACCACTTTTTTAGTAGAAAGGGGTTACCCTATAAATGTATTACTGTCTATTTTTAAGGAAATTAATAGTTTGAGACATACTAGATTTCCACTATTTTAAAAGATTTTATACCTAAAAGTAAAAATGTTCATAGTTGCCTAATCAATAATGCTATGCCTTTTCCTAATCTTTCCACTACTTGATGCTAGTGTACACACTAAAACACTCTCTAATGAGAATATTGACAGATTTACGTCATTTCCTATTCCTGTTTGTAGAGATGCGTCTGCTATCAAAAATGTGTTTTTTAACAATTGGAACATTTTGACCTCTAGCCAAGAAATTAACCTAAAATTAGGTGCTTGTCCTGTTTTTACACATAAGAAGTTTAAGTCTCTGCGTTTTCTGTTTGAGAACATAGACACACCTTTTTTACTGTCTCCTATTATACAGTCGAGGATAGGCATGTTTTCTTGTGGGAAATGTATTGCTTGTAAATGGATCCTTACAGGTGATTTGTACTTGTTTCTTCATAATAATTTTACCGTTCATTTACAGCATTATTATGACTGCAATTCTATTTTTGTTGTATATGCTGCCGTATGCTCAGCTTGTTTTTCAGTTTATATTGGTAAGACTATTCGTAAACTCTCTACAAGAATTAAGGAGCATGCTGCTGCTAATAGAAATACTGATCTCAGTAATGCATTAGCCAAGCATAGTCTTACATGTACTGCTTTCTCACAGTTTAAATTCTTTGTTTTAGAACTTTCTTTGGAGACAAAAACACTCTTTTAGAAGATAAAGAATTAAAATGGCAACTTTTTTTTAAATGCAGAAGCACCACCGGGGTTAAATGAGAACTTGAATATTAGATGTGCCTTGAAATGGTGTCAATAATTTTTACCTTTAATATGAATTCCCTGTATTGCTATATATTCATGAGTCATATTCCCTGTTTTGTTCCATATTCATGAGTCCTAGTGCATATTTATGTCATTCTGTACTTTACTGTATTGCTTATTATGCAAAATGTTATTTACTATACTACTATCCTTCTGCATATTCATTTGACACTGTATTTTAATATTTATTATGCAGAAGTTCACTTTCTATTCCATACATTCGTTGATCATTTCACAATGTCACTTTTATTAATGTTGTCAGCTATATATACTGACATTTTGAATGGATAGTGTCACATACATACATTATATATATATATATATCTATATATATATATATATATATATATATATATACACACACACACAAATATATATATATATATACATACACACACACACAAATATATATATATATATATATATATATATATATATATATATATATATATATATATATACATATACACACACACACACAAATATATATATATATATATATATATATATAGATATATACACACACATATTGCCCGCCCTTCTTGTAAATTTGTATTTGGATACTCCTTCGTGGCCCATCTCATTTGCTCACTCAACTGAGTGCAGTGAGATCATATTCTGATTTCTGGCACTCCTACTGTGTACAAAGAGAGCATTTGGGAAGGACAACCCATGTAGCCTCATAATCCTGCTCTGTTCTCTCCCTCAAAAAAAAGAAAAAATAAATAATAATATCTATTTTTTTTTATTCAGCTGCTCTTACTGTAACTGTCTTAATTGCTGTTCTGCTTGCTGTTATCTGTTCAGTTACTCTTCCTCTGCACTTATTACTGCTTGTCAGTAGCCTTCTAATTTACTGCCTTCTGGACTTGTTTTTTAGTCATTTGTTAATTTAATTGCATTCATTTAAACTGTATTTGCTACACACTCATGTGTGCTAGCCTGCACTGCAATTTGAATTGTATTTACTGCTGTTTTAGCTGCTTTTCTGTAAAATAAAAATAAAAATTCTAAGCTTGTTTCCTGCCTTTCCTGCAACAAGTCTAGTCCAGATACAGACTTGCTGTATCCAGGACTGTTTATTGTGTCATAGGTTCATAGGTAGGTACTAGGCTATTTGCCCTAGGGCCTATACAAGCCTAGCCAAAAAGGTTCCCTGGCTTTCGCCACCCAAGGGTAAAGCTGGAGTTTTTTGAGACAATCTGCGGAAGGCATCTGGTTGAGGCCAGTAATCCTTTATGTGAGCTATTTTTGCGGCCTTTCCAGTTGTTGTAGATGTCTTGTGAGGTACATACCAAAAGGGGAGTTATACTCTATAATGGCTCTAATGAGTGATGAGTAGAGGAGAACAATGACCACTTTTTTTCTGGATGAGAAAACTTTTGTGATGAGATGTGCAACATAGAAGGATTTCCTGACCACTGTGGCGATGTGATTATCAAAGCAGAGACTACTATCCACTTGTGTCTCAAGGTCCCTTATCACACTTTCGGTGTATACATATACATGTATATACATTATATATATAATATATATATATATATATATATATATATATATATATATACATATATACATATATATATATATATATATATATATATATATATATATATATATATATACATACATATATAAACATACATTCATAAGTCTGTGTTTTGGATCTGCTCAGAGAGTCTGCCACTAGATTGTGCAGTGAAGGAATGTATACCGCCTGAAGAGGTAACTGATAACAGAGAGCCACCTCCCAAGCCTGAAGAGCCATCCTGCAGAGGAGGTAAGATTTTGTGTCTCCCTGCTTGTTGACATACTACCTCACTGTAGTGTTGTCTGTATAAACTTTCAAAGGACCTGGACAGAATATGGGGTGAAAAGCTTGTAGGGCCAGAATCAGAGCCCTCATCTCTTTGTTGTTGATATAGTTTGACTTCTGATAGTGGGGCAAAGACCACTGAAGCTGCTACCCTTTGTCAGAGGTATCAGTGAAAAGGTGTTGACAAGAGATTGGAGATGGAAAGGACAGGCTAAGGTTGAGAACAAACTGAAAAATCCACCTCTCAAATTCTTTCTTTAGACAAGGAAGGGGAGGTACACTGAATTCCAGAAGGTGGCAATGCTGTAGACAAACTGATGAGGTACCACTGAAGCGTCTGCATATCAGTTTGGCAAGAGGGAGCACTGGAATAGAAGAGGCCATGAATCCCAGGGCTCAAATTAACTCCCTGGCTGAAATGGTAGTCAGAGGAAGAAGAGACTGAAAGAAGGCTGTCAATGACAAAACATTTGGAGGTGGAAGAGAGGCCAACATTGGCAGTGTCTGAATCCTGCATCCTAGATACACATGATCCTAAGAGGGAGTCAGTACAGACTTTTGAAAGTTGATAACGAATCCCAGACTTTGAAGAAGAGAGATGGTAAACTCAAGATCCTGTAACAGGCAATTGGGAGAAGGCACCTGAAGCAAAATGTCATCTAGATAAGGGAAAACTGTATACCTTTGAGCCTGCAGAAGGCAATCACAGGAGCTAGGTATTTTGTAAATACCCTTGTGTCAGTATAGAGGCCAAAAGGCAAAGCAGAGGACTGAAAATGAAAGGAAGAAATAGAGCATGTAAAAACTTCTTGAAAGAGGGTGAATAGTTATATGAAGGTAAGCATCTTTCAAATCCAAAGACACCAGAAAAGCCTGGAGTAGTAAAAGAGAAAACGAGATTTAAAGAGTAAGTATCTGAAAGAGGGGACCTTAAAAACGGTGTCGAGCAGGGAGAGATCCAGAATAGGTCTCCAAGTGCCCTCCTTTTGAGAAACTAGGAACATTCTGGAATCAAAACCCTTTTCCACTTGGGAAGAGGGAACAAGTTGAATGGCTCATTGTTTCACCAGGGACACTAGGACCTCTTGGAAATGAGGAAATGACCCTAGATGAGGTTGAAGAATCCTTGAAAAAGAAGGGAGTGACTTCCATGCCATGAACTAAAGCTAACGGATGATAGAAAAAACCCGAGTCTGAAGTGATGAAAATCCAATTTGGAAGACAAAGGGAAAGCCGAAGGGCAAGGGAACCTGGTCTAAGAGAAGGGGGGAGGACAAATTCTCAGAGAAGCAGGCTTATCAGATAAAGAAGGCTCCTGGGCCACAGAAGTCAGAGAAGCCTTAGCAGAGGAGACTCGCCTTCCACCCTTCCTGCCCATGGAGGCATGGCAAGGTTGACTGTGGACAAAAGTAGATCTAGAAGGATAATTCCTCTGGAACGTAGGGATAGGAGACACAAAAATATGTATAAGGTCCTACAATCCTACAAGCCTTTGCCTTTCTCTTGAAGATAATTTGACAGGTCAGCAGCAGCAGTCCCAGAAAGATGGTTACTATCCAATGGCGCATCTAAAAAACTTGGCCTTATTGTCCTCAGGCAAAGAATGGAGATGAAACTGAGAGTAATAACACCTTGAGAGGGACCTGAAAGCTGCAGCCCTAGAAGAGGCATTAGCAATATCTTAGTTACTCTTGATAGAATGGTGAGTCACTTGAGAAGTAGAAACTAAACTAGATAAGGCAGAAGATTTGCCTTCAGAATCAGGGACACCAGTAATAACCTGACAAGTCAGAGCAATCAAGGCCAAAGCATAACTAGTCATGTGAGTCTAGTAATTAATAGCCCTAAAGGTCAAGTAGAAGCAGTGGAAAACTTCTAACCAATCCTCTCCATTGCCCTACTATCTTTATCAGAAGGAAAAGGTTGGAGGAGGGCAAGATCTTGGAAGGTGTGTCAGAAGAGTCTGACACTAGCATAAACAGCAGAAGGGCACTTAAATAAAAACTGATAATCCTTAGGGACCTTATGGAACTTATCAGGTTTCTTAGGGGCAGGAGGCTGAGAATCAGGAGACTTGGAAGCAGCAATGAAAATGTCTAACAAGGCAGCCAACTCAGGAGGAACTGAAGATGGTTTAGGAGTATCCACTTGAAGCAACTCATAATATCTTGTCTGAATTTAAAGAATTCCATCATTGTAGCAATTGTGTTCCCAAAGGACAATTCCTCAAAAGGAGACTTAGGGCTAATAGGCTCCTAAGCTCCTCCTCATCAGAACCATAAGCCAAAGGTGAAGGCATCAGAAAAGACTAGGACAAGGATCCCTCATCAGACTTTAAATCCTCATCCAAGGAAACCAGTTGCCATGTCATTTAGAAAGGGTAGAGGTCCAAGGAACAGCAGGCAACAAAAAAGGTTTTGGGGCCATTAAGGCATAAAACAAGTCCTCGGTAAATTCTTGCCATTCCCTTTGAGGATCCTTAGGACAGACTGAAGTATGCTTCACCTTTTGTCTTTGTTTGGAAGGGAAGTCAGCTCTAACAAATACCGGAGGTTCTGACCCTTGGCGAGATTCAGTATGAGCACTCAGAACATCCCCCCTGACCAATGTATGCAGAATCCCTCTGGGACTCTCCAGGATAATCAGCTGTGGTTCCCCCTCAATGTCTGGAGCAGACACTTGGAGAGCTCAGTGGATATATGAAAAGGCAGATCCATGCCAGTCTCAGACGGGGTCGAGACAGAGAAATCTGATGTAGATGCCAAACAGCCTATAGAGCTATTACCTGCTTCTAGAGGGATGTACAGTGAAGGCTGGACAGCTAATGAATCCGGCCGAGAATTATTGGCCTTCTTCTTACCTAATGGGAGTGTCTCGGGGTTAATGGATTCTGCCATGTTACCCTCGGCTAACTGTTTAAGCCAATAGCTTTCAAGATAAATGGTGAGGGAAGACAAACTGCTTATGATGGTCTTAGGCAAAAATGCCTTACAGATACTACAAGAGGTATGGTCGTGGGAAGCACCCAGACAAAAGAGACACTGTTCGTGATGTTCCTTGCGGAGAATCTGCCTCCCACACTGACATTTCTTCTTCTTGCATGACATGAACTCTAGGTAAGCAAAATAAATACAAGACCAAAGAAAAGAAAAGAAAAAAAAAATAACCCCAAAGAGGATTTATCTAACAGCTAGGTATTCATTACAACAACAAGGCATTCAGACCAATGAGCAGCAATGGAGTTCAGACTGTTGGCAAAGAAGTTCTGGATAATTGCACCCGTACATTACTTTTAGGCCTTACATCATGTGTGGGGAGCATATGTGCGATGTACAGTGTATACAAGAATATAAGACTTTGGTATACTGACCAAACATCAGGCTGCCCTGGATGGGAGATACCTATAGTAATTAGTACTGCAAAAGTGATATACAAGGACATAGGTAATTTACACAGTGAGTTTTTCTATACCTAGTCATATTCAAGCCTGACATAGACTCAGCTTGTTGAGTTCAAATCCCTGATGTTGGTCTCCCCAGTTGCTGTTTCCCATAGGAAACCACTGCAAGTGTGCTTTGTAAGCGTGTACCAGCACTGACAGACAAATAGATTAACAGCAATTCAGGACATACAATAATAAATCCAAAAAATAATAAGATATAACAATGGCATAAGCAAAAATAATATTTTTTGATTTCTTTCTAGGAACCAGGAGCACCTAAGTTAGGTTTTGAGACACTCTAACAAGAAGTATTTGTTTCTGAATAAATACATTATTTATTTATGCACTTTACTTTTAGTGTCCAGACTGCATTCTATTTTTCAGTGTTTATAATATATTTCACAATGCATTTTATATTATACATTAGTACATTAAGTAATGGTTTGGAATACTTAACATGAAAGCCGGTAGCTGTTAAAAATGTTAAATCACAGTTTGCAAGTCATACAATCATATAGAATATTATGGTTTCTCAAAGAAGTTGGCATAATTATTTCCTTCAACTTCCAGACATAAAGGTCTCTAAAAAAATGCTCTGTAAAGTTTTTTGGGACTAGTAAAGGATATTCTCCCCCCAAAAAAGAAATAAACAGGTCATTTCTAACCACTCTCACTTGGCAAGTTATAAGATAAACAGTCTTTTATATTAATCAACAAATATGGTTAAAATAAGAACTGACAAAGTAAGAGGTGATAAAAAAATAGAAAAGGCAAGACTAATACATCCTTCAGTATTGAAGCTAGGAAAAGAATCATCCTTTGCAGCTTGCATGACATAAATCATTCTGCTTATGAACCAGTACAGGAACAGCTGTAAAGAACAAGGTACATGTTTAGATCATGGTGTCAGTCTGATATTTATGTCGTACTGTCTTTGCAGTCTACAGTCACTGTAAATTCTCCTCAGTTACTCACTGACCTGTTGTTCATTGCACATGTAGGGACACCTGCTATCCTATGCTCAGGATATAAATTTTGCACCAAAGCAAACACAATATTAGACATCTAGTTCTTTGACCCTCTGATATTCATCAAAAGGAAATCAGTGGCCTTACAAACACACAGAGCAGCTTTTTCCACTGTAATTTCATCTCTAAAATGCACTCTATCAAAGTGTAGATTCACTATTTCCAGTTTGCTTTTATATGCTCATCATTGATAAGTGCTGCCATTTTCAGATACACTAAACACCAAAAAATGCCAAATAGCCTACATAAAGATAAGAATGTCCATTATCCTGCATAGTCTTTTTCTTGACAAAAGGTAGTTTCTCATACTGGGATATCTTTGGCATAAAGTAGAAAACTGGACGAGTTAATACAAATAGCACATTATTTTAAATTTCGGCTAATTATAGTTTTTTTTTTTTTTATTACAAATGGCTTGATAAAACTTGAATCAACACTTTGCAAGACAATGACTTCAGAAGCCTAATAGTTTATGTGCAGAATTATCTATTCATAACATTTCAGGAGTTTTCAGTTAATGTCTGAATATGAAAAGGACAGATGTGTTTCCTGATTATGGAATAACAGAATTAGAGCTGCACATATGGGTATAGAAACAGCTGAACAGTGCTTGCCTTAAATTTCACATATTTTGTAAGAAATAATTTGCTAGCATCTTTTAATGGTGTCAGGACAGGATGTTACACTTGGAAACTCATATTTCATATTTTAAGTTCATTAACTGTGCTGTTTATGCTAGTACTTTATAAATGATAGAGCTGTGATGTAATTACCTTTAGTAAATATTCTGCAACTGTGTTCAAGAAAAAATGATATTGAAAGATATATTATATTGTGCACCACAGAAGGGAATCAAATGTGTTAGAAAGAATGAAACAAATTTAATTTTTCTAAGTTATTTAAAAATTTGATACTTCAGTAATTGGACTTTACTAATCTACATTTTTTTACATGCACAAGGCCAAACAGGGAAAGGAAAAGGCTCTATTCATAAATAGTTTAGCACAGCCAATAAACCTGTTTGAGAAAACTGGACTATCCAGTGTAACTTGCATACAGATACAAGACAAACATAAAAACTGCACAGAGATAGTATGTGTCAAAATGAACTACTGAGCCTGAGCCATTAAAACACGAGAAACACTAAACAATGTGTCATTTTGTTACTGCTTCACAATATGTAAGATAATCTGGTACCCAAAAAAGTGTTCTATAGAAATGGATTCTTAATTCTGAGGGAACACAGTTATATTCCTGTTTATAAGAAAAAAGAAAAAAAAAAACATTGAGTTATCTTAGCAACAAATGTGCCAGACAAGATAGAATATTATATATTTTTTCCATCTGATGTTAGGTGTTTTCAACTAGATGTGAGTGAATTTGGTTTTCTGGTTTGCAGTCAAGTAGATATGTACAATAATGTACGGGTTGCATAATAGTTAAGGTGTTTATCTCACACACAAAGTACAGGGTTTGATTCTCACCTCAGAAGGAAATTGGCTAGGCTGAAAATTGCCTAAAAGAGCAGCTTGTACTTAGGAATGCAGATACATGGTATCAGTTAACGAAGTAACATATGACATATATGTGTTAAAGATGTAGTATCCTTCATTATTCAATGATATAGTGATACTGGCATGTCAACATTTTTTAACTGTATGTACCTGAGTTGTTGAAGGGATGCAAATATAATCATTTCTTAGACTAGGGTATAGTGCAACTAATAACTGCCTGACAAGATCCCATGTTCAGGGTCACTGCTAAATGTTTATAAAAATAAAGAAATTATCCCTTCATGAAAATATATTCTAGGAATATATAAGTAACTGTTAAGAGCAGCTAACATCTAAAAATTATGTTGTCTGTTTTATACAAATAAATTGAATGAAAGAAGATTCCACATTAACATACCTAATTAAAATGAAGTAGCAATGGAATGTTGAATTGTACACTTTTCCTTCAGCCTCAGACATTTTTCCTGTACAGTTTAAATGGATGAGCCAGCCAAGCAGCTGATATGGCTTTAAAAGTATACTGACCAGATAAATCTTTTCATGCAACCAAATGAAAAAAATACAGAGTGAATGAGATTCATCATGTGCAATAATAATAACTGCGTGCAGTGCTTTAGAAGTAAACTAGTGCTGAATTAATGTCATATAAATAACTAATAAGGTCGTTAGGTAAAGTGTGCTAAGTCACTGAGCTGCCATGGCAGCTCAGTGGTTTCTTTATATAAGACTGGCAGCATAGATGTATGGGAAGCTCAGTGCGGGAAAGAATATTACAATAAAAAATAAATAAATATGGACATATAATTAGTATTTACTGGATCTCCATGTGCACCTAAAGAAATGTTTCTTCTCCCACAGTTGGTGTTACACAGTTCATCAGAAATCTTTGTATGCAACATAGATCCACACCTTAGCCCTTTTCATTAGTTAGCAAATCATATTATTTAACCACAGCCTATGCTAAAAAACACGACTGGCACTAAGCCACAGATTGTTTGCAGTTAGCTAAAGTATTCAATGTGATTTAGTGACAAACTGTATATAACATCTATTTTCACATTTTGAGGTAAAGCTACAGAAAGCTTAAATCGTAAATGCTTTAAATGCGGTTTTAAGAAAATAAACATTATAACCAAATTAAACCTATAATCACGAATGTACTGCTTTCTAACGGTTAGTTAAGTCAGTATGGTATACATTTGAATGATTTGTCTTCAGTGACGGCATGTGGGTATGAGAACAAAGATATATCATCATGTGTGGACAATGTATGATGAATATGGAGTGACAGGAAATGGGAATGAGTTTGGTGCTTTTTCTGTTTCCCCTGTACTAAGTTAAAAGGTAGAAATAAGATAATCAAGTGCTTGGAATATTTATTTGCCTAATTATAATATGTTAAAACACAAACTTGTCTTTGAGAAGAGAATATAAATAACAGAAAAATAAAGATTAGCAGTCATGCACAACATATAGCATTCTGAGCAGCGTATGTGTAGTAATTTAACATTTGTGGTGATAAAGAAATAAATAGATGAAAAAATTCATGGTCTTCCAAATTACAGCTATGTAGGCAATTTTACCTCTGAATTTCCTATAGTAGCTCAAAAGAGAAAATGTTGGTTCTCACAAAAATTGCAAAGCAATGTTTTGAATTGCACTAATGGCTGTGTAGGTGTGGATAAGGACACAAAAAGAGACAGGCCCAAGGTGAGCCTATATTTGGTCAATTTAAACAAATGTATAAAAAAAAAAAAAAAAAAAAAGGTGAAGAAATAAACTGACAATGGATTAATTCAAAATTATCTGAATGCTGCAGTAAAAGAAATAAGTAGTATTCCTGTTTTTAAAAGATTCAGATCTACACAAAATAAACTTAGCCAAGTTATTCTTCTGGTAGGCTATTGGTACAATTGTTTTCAGAATACACAACAGTAATGATATTTTTCTTTTGTAATATCACATGAAGCCAGTATAACTACATGAAAGAGGTGATAATACTGTATTATACTGGATTTAACTGGAAACAACTGAAATGAGACTGGAATTAAAGTCTTTAGCTGTTAATTACCCAAACTTGTCCTGAACAAGTGCCAGACTCTCCTTTATGGGCCAAGCCTTTTTGTACTTTCTCAATAAAGTCTGCAAACACTGTAGTTAACTTAATAATGTTTTGTTAGCTGTTAATAATATCCAAATACTGTCTACACTAACAGTGCTGATAAACAATAGCAGTCTGTAGAAATTCTGGAATGCTGGATAACAATAACAGTGCTAATAAATATGTCCAAAGTTTCTGCACGTATATTCTGTTTCTCCTGAATAATATTAATTGAAACAGTCTTTTTCTCCTGAATAGTATGGATATTTGACGTGACTTCTGTTTTCAGGTTTGAGTGTCCGTAGTGTAAAGACCATTTTATATATCAGTCCAAAAGCTAAATACTGACTTCACTGACTGTGTCGTGAAGTATTTCCTAATAATACCAAAACCCTGCAATGTTTTATACACCTCTTTAGTCCTGGCTTTCATGCCTTGTCTTGCATGTGCCTCACAGTGCATAACTGTCTTTCTCTTTATCTAGCATTCTGTTGCAAGTACACATATCTTTCTCTTAAGAAAGGAACATTCTGTAGCTTTCCCTTAAAATTATTATTTCTGCACATCGCATGCTTATCCAGCAAGATTATCTTTTTCTTTCTACTGAACTGTCTTTACCTAAAATTGAATGTCTACATGAAAACACAAGTCTGGTTCTATATTTTCAGGCCTATTATTCTACCTTAATGTACTATAGTGAACTCAGTAAGAATACCCTCAGTCTAACACTACAGATATAGACTTGATATTGAGTATATACTCAGTAGCTTGTCTGATACAACTGTACTTTGCAGGTATTATTGTATTTGCAACTATCTTCATATTTATTAAGGGACTTCAATTCAGCTACAGAGATATACAAATCAAACCATAATGATAACATTTGTGGTCTTCTGCAGCCATATTCACTCATGTAGTCACTATGACATGCACAGACTTTCATGCCTGCATAGTCACACACCTTGAGAAAGTTTGTTGTGAAGCAGGAGGTTCAGTTTCTTGAAATCACAGCAGCAAATATTTAATCCAAAAGCAAATGAGTGAAGCTTGCTTTAATTGACTTGAGTTTGCTTGTTGCTAGTTATCTCGATAGGTTCCATATTTGCTTTATCAATTTATAATGTCACTCCCAATTTCCAACATCTACAGTTTGCAATTTTTATTTATAGTAAGCAGAGATTTTGGAATGACTAAATAATTTCTAATCTTTTTTGTTTGCAAAATATATTGCATCTTTAGGTATATAGTCTTGCTCATTTTTAATGTCAGGAAAGGCTGTCTCTGTGGACACACTTTTAGTACCATTGGATTCTAAAATTTTCCTAGAGATGTTGCTGGAATAAAACAAAAGTGTAAGTACTTTTATTTTTCTCCTAATATATGCTTCCATCTCTGAAGTTACAAATGCCATTGCAGAGGCATTATAAACTAGCACAGAAATGAAGCTTTTTACTTTCAGTAAACACCTAAGTAGCAACAAATATGTTTCATATTTAGATGACAATTTAAAAGTATTTAGCCATAACTATTTGTCCAAGCAGCTATTTACCAAATCTTCCTTATTCTCCAAAGGCAGCAACTAATCTCAATGTTCAGTTTAATTAAAGATAAAGCTATGTATTGCTACAAAGCCAACTGATATTTTTTTCAGCCATTGTTTTCTAAAAAGACTAAACAAAGCTTCATTTTCACCCAAGCAAGCTGATGCCAATAGCACTTTCTAGAATAAGTATTCTCATTCAATAGATGGAATTAATTGATGGAACATGTCTGAAAGAATAAAACAATTTACTGCAGATTGGTACTACAAAAGAACATTCCCAGGAAGGTAAGCAAACATTTTAAATGAAACATGCCTGATATCAAAGTTTGCTCATTGTACAGGGTCAAGTATTAACTATGTTTGCTCATTGTACAGGTTCCAGAATTAACTGCAACCATTAGAAGGAAATTGTCTTCTCCCACCCAGTATACCAAATGCTGTTAAGATGTGTAGTTTCATCTTACTAAAATCAGGAAACGATTGCCTCATACTTATTAACAGCTATTATTTATGCATAGCAGTATGATTTTTGGTGCTTAAATTTAGCCGTACTTCATTCCAGACTTTCAGGTTTTTGTCATAAAGTTAGACATGTCTAAGCATACCTAGACTATAAAATAACTAATATAAGCCTACAATAAAGATTTACTGTCAATGACTATAAAAGGCTCTAATATCCAAAAACATTCTGTTCAGAAAACAAAGGAAATGCTCCTTTCTTGAACCCGCTGCTCTGAGTTTCAGAGGCCAGAGCTATAATGTTTAATATTCTGAGGTTGAAGGGTATGGATTGCCCACCTTCCAATAGTCTATACTTTCAACATCTGTCTTTCAATATGACTTAAAGGAGTCCTGTGAAATACCTTCTTCTTGGCCCTTCTTCAACTTTAACTTACTCAGGCATTGTTTTGGCTTAGTACAGGCCTTCATGTAACAGTTAACTCAGGCAGGAATTTCCTGTTGTCTGTGCAAATGTAGTGTTGCCTCTACCATCTTGATCAAACCTACTTGCAAACTCTTGCTGCCATCTTCTATAAATATGTTACCTGGTTGGCCTTCTTTCGTTTTGCTGCATTAGTAATTTTTCATGCACACCTACATATTAAGACAGGAATAGGCACTTTCCTTCTTGCTTCGTCACTTGTTTGGCAAGGCACTACATGTAACTTAATGTGAGATTCATTGTTAAGCTGAATAATTGGTGTACATTACAAAGTACTTATTTCACTAATTTGCATGACAATAGCAAGACATTAAAATGATTTATTTAAATTATACTTCAGTAAATCAATGTATACCAACTGTACCTCATTGTTTAATTTACTCTTGTTTATCTGCTTGTTTGGAAATATCTACTCAGTAGTACCAATAACTTGATTTTGTGAAGAAATAGGTTGCTGTAGTCAAGGTGATTGTTCAGTTTCTGGTCCACCCTCCCTTAACTTTCTATCAATTCCATCATAATATTGCAGCAAATACCATAAGGAAAGTTTAAGAGACAGAAGGCATCATTACATCATTTAAAAGGAACTTTATTTCA
This sequence comes from Protopterus annectens, assembly GCF_019279795.1. Lineage (NCBI taxonomy): Eukaryota > Metazoa > Chordata > Ceratodontiformes > Protopteridae > Protopterus > Protopterus annectens. The sequence goes on from NC_056728.1 coordinate 1,948,853,672, forward strand.
AGTCCCTATTCAGGTCTAGAGGATGACAATCCAAACTGAAACATGCATACACAGGCTTTCAACAAGAAGCTTTTCACAAGCTTTTTCCTACGAGCTATAGTGTGCCATCATGAGCAATACAAAGTCCTTCCATCTGCCACTGAAATGCCTGCTGCACTCTGTTCACTTTTTTCCTTTGGGATGAGTTATCCAATAGTATCTTTCTTCCTCCTCCTTGCTCATCTCTGATTACTATTCATTAGAAACATAGGTCAGTGGTTAAGAAGATGGAAATCTTAGGGAGCTCCATGGCATATAGGGATAAACCCCTGACTATGGTCCAGGTGACCTGGGTTTGATTAGTAACTTAGGCACCTCAGGTACTGCCATGGGAGGACACGCAAGCCCATCCTTGGATGAGGATGTACACTGGAGTTTACCTCACAGCATTTATCAGCACAGACTAAGAACACATTGTGGGTATTGCCTTAGTGAAGAAGGGGCAGCAGCACAGTTGCCATGGATTCAGGAAGGATTATATATGCTAGTATGCCCTATTGGAGTCCCTGGATATAATGGGTGCACGTGAAGAGTGGGAAAATAAGAGCATAAACAGTTCTCCTAGCAGCAGTATGGCACTGCACTAGAATTTTTATCTCCCCACTGGACCCAAACATGGATGAGGGTTAGCCCATGAAAGGCTAAGGCAGGAATGATAGACACAGTGATAAGGAGAAGACCTGGGACCAAGCTGATGGTCAGCCATGGGAACCAAAGAAAAGATGGAAACATTTTTCTTTTTGCACCAGCAAACCAGCATTCTTCTTTTAAATTTCCCTGCATGTACTGCTTCTTATAAAGTATACTTGTACACTACCACTTTTGTTTTTTTGTATTTCCATGGCTTATTCTTAAAGGTGCATACACATTTCCAGAGAAAGTCACTTACCTGATGAAACATATAAATAGATATACAGACAGATTGATTACAGTGCAATACATATGTACTTTCATATATCCATTCATTCCCTTTCCTTCCACAACTGCTGTTACAATTTTTTATGACCGTGTATAATGGTTGGAACATAGACCAGCTGGTAAGCTCATAGTTTTGCTTGAAAACTCACCTCCCCATCAAACTGCAGACTTGTTCAGTTCATTAACTCACAGAACTGCATCTATTTTGTTCTGCTTGTCTCTGTCATAATCACTTTAGCCATCACTTGTGAACAAGGTATAAGAATCATTAAGTCTTCTGCTAAGGATAGTTGTATACCCACTGGGCATATGCCAGTGGTTGGCTGTCAGTCCATAGCCATCACTTTAATTTAAGTTTTTGTTTCTTTTTATTATATTATTTTTTTCAGGCTTACATACCATCATTCCTACAAGTTAACTAGCAACCTACCACAGAGCTGATGACCACGACATTTTTGCTGTTTTTGGTTTGTCTGAGCATGCTGCTATTGATTTGTATAAGACTAGTTTGGTATCATATTATGCCCTATATAATTAATTATATGTCAGGTACTGGTGAAGTAGTTCGACTTTGGATTATTTTCACTTTTAATTGTACTTACTGCATTGTAATCACCCATGGGCTACTGCCATCATTTAGCTTGCTGATGTTTGCTTATTTTTCATCTATGTTGCAATGGTTTGATGCTGTAGGACTAAGTAAGGCATCTCCGACAGAAGTAAAACAACAAACCAGCTCCAGAAAGCTTGCAACTGCAAGAAGCTTTATACGTTCATAGGTTTATAGGTGTTTAGTAGGCTAATGATCAGAAGAGCCTTTTTAAGCATAGCCATGCATCCCAAATCTCTGTTCTGGTACCCCTGATAAGTGTAAGCAGGGTCTTGGGAGATTAAACATTTACGAGCTAGGTCCTGGGAGAAGAACCATTTACAGGCTGCCTTTGTCTGTCAGAGACATAGGTGCCAAACCAGGGATGATTTTCGTGTTCCCGATTCTATTGTCTAGGTTGCATTTGAAATAGGTTAGGGAGGAACTCTGTTTCACATGGATGGGGAGCCTGTTCCAGAGACGGGGTAATCTCTGGGATACGTACCTGTCTGTCCAGCAGGTCCTATTTATATCACAGAAAAGGTCTTTAGAATGGGTAACTTTGGCACAGTTTGTTTTGCGGATATGCAGGAGGTCCAGAGTGTGGTATGACAATGCCCTGTATGTCACACATAGATCTCCCCTCAAAAGCCTGTAGGAGACTGAATACAGGGATAGAGCCTTGGAGGTGGTCTGCATAGGGCATTTTACTTAAGCCCTGTATTCTTTTAGTGAAGAAATTCTGTGGATGTTCCAGTTGTTGGATATGCCTAGCTAGGTAAATACCAAAGGGGGCATTGTACTCTATGATAGGTCTGATGAATGCCGAATACAGTGAAACAATGACTTCCATATGAGGCAATAATCGGGTCTGTATTATATTAGTGAAAATCCTATTAAGCGAATACGAAAACACTGACACATATTGCGCGAACCGCAAATATGCCGAATGCACTAAACCGCGAAATTCAAAAAGTCGAATCCCCATAGTTGGCCAACTCCACCTCTCACTACATACTGCCTACCCAAGCAAAATAAATAAACCAAATACATACAATTACCAAAACCCTACTTCTAACCCTAAAGTAAAGCACCAAAACTCTACTTCTAACCCTACACTAAACCTTACATACATTACTATCTATGCACTTACTTTAACCTGCACCCTAACCCTAAGGTCCGTAACTATCGCACTTACCCTACAGAGATATACCAAAACAAAATAAATAATCCACACACATACATTTAACAAAACCCTAATTCTAACCCTACACTAAACCTTACATACATTACCTATCTATGCAATTACCTTAACCCGCACCCTAACCCTAAGGTCCGTCACTATCGCACACTTACCTTATGGAGCTATACCACAGATGGGCCAGCCATGACACTTCAACATTTCGAATTTCGCGGTTTTGGACATTTGGCATTTCCGTGGTTCATGCAAAACATGTCGCTCTTTTCGTATTCACGCAAAAGGACTTTCGAACATCTAAATGGAACCCCAATAATCTAGATATTCTGTGAAAATCTAGACAGTTGAGAGGCATATAAGGTAAGTATAAACATAAGGGACTGTGTTACACTACCTGGCAGCACTCATTGAGTGCTTTACAGCTTTGAAAGCCTGCAAGACCTTCAGCATTTTCTTTTCTTCTTTATTGCAATTAGTAGTACATAAAGCAGATGACGCTCCATGCACTACAAGGAATTATGATCAGGTCTCCTATCCTAACCTATGATTTTGTATTCTTCACATGGATGCCAAGATTCAAGCTAGAGAGATATCAAATCAGTTAGAATCGATGGCCCACTCATAATCCTCAACATTATGAATCCTAGAATTGTAAAATCACATACTCTCAAAGCATAATATATGAGCAAAGTATTAACAGATTTATTTTCTTCATCTTGTGTAAGACTTCAGAATATACATCATGTGGTCTGCCATCCTGTTAATGGTGCTCTGTCTAAAGTAAATACTGTTGAAGTTGACTACATTCAGTACAGTCTGTCTCTTAAATTTTGATTCATCCTAATTACTAAATGTTATGCAGTATTACAAGTAATCAAAAATAAGCCCCTTTTTGTTTTGTTTAAGAAATGGTTCCACGACAGCCACTTAAAAACCTCTCTATTTCTCTTTGGGATAACTCAGAAGTGTAAACTTGGGCTCCAGAAATTTCAGACTGTGAACAGAATGTCTCAGAAAATTCAGATGGTGTACTGTGCTGTATTTGCTATTCTTCTACATCTCACAAGGGGGAAAACAGCAATGCCTCTATTCTTATCGATCTGCTATCTTCCCTCAAGTCAAAGCTCTCCTCCTGCTACTATAAAATTTCAAAATTTGCAACTGGCCATAGATCCAATACCCATCACTGTATTTCCCTACATCAACTGAACTGGCTAGAACTACCCAGCTATCTTACCTATATCCAACTTTGCCAAGCGCACAAACTTATTTTTAACCCCTCTGTTTATTCCTCTTTTGCCTCCACCTTCAAAATCCATCTTCCTGATAGGTGTCTTAGATCTAACTCCCACAATCTAATAGAACTACATAAACCATCCTGTCCACCAGGCAACCACCTCCTATCTTTCTCGTTAGCACACCACTGGAATTCTCTTCCACCTCCCATCTGTACCACAAACTCTGTCTTCAAAACCCTACTTCACTCACACCTAATTTTTACAATGGGAATGCTCTTGCTCCCATCCTTCATAATTTCCTTGTCCATAATTAATCTTCACTAACCACCATATCTGTAAATATTCTCCTACGGTCTAATAACTTGTAATAATAACAGCAGGAAGCATGATATTTGTATAGGAACTGTAATGAAGTTAATTCAGTATACTAACTATGATCTCATAATGCCAATCTATTGGCAACTTGTTACCAGTCCCTCTTAATTGTGTAATTTTTTTTATTTTGTATTCTTGTGACTTCTTGCATTTATATTGCATATTTGTATTTTTGTATTCTTGTATTCATGTATTTTCTGGAGCTTTTCTCCCCAGGACTCCATTGAAAATGGGTTCTTCGTGGCCCAACTGCACTACCTGGCAAACAAACTGCAAATAAATAAAATACATAAAACGTTTATAATGCTTTTGAGTTTTGAGTGAGTGAAAGAGAGGTTATTGTTGTGATGACATTGAATTTTCAGTTACTTTGTGCCAAGAACAAATCTTTTGTTTTTCACAAGAGTAGAAGGTCCTACTGAACCTTTAGATGGTTGTATTGCTGATTTAAAGAACCGAGGCAACTACTGTGGATTTGGTGAGCTACAGGATAAGTTGGTAGAATACAAAATCATGTATATGGCATGAAAAATGGTCAAACTGAAGCAGATTATTGATCAGATAAGACTTAGTGTTATATAAAGAGATTGTGTACAGTTATTTAAATTGCTTAGTTGAAAAATTGTAAAAGAGACAGAAAGGTGTAATATGAGTTGTAATAAAAATAAATCATGAAGGCTCTGGTAAGTATGAAAAATATGTTATTGATATGTAATGCATGAGGACTATTACAATTTATTTATTTGTTTGCCTATTTATCAATTTATACATTGATGGCTGGGTTAGCCAAACTGGGCAGTGTTTATTTTACAGTTGGTATTCGTGAAGAAAAGCTCCCAAGAGCAAATCAAGGATAAAATGTTAAAAGACATATACAAACATTTAAGTGCTGATGCAAAATGAAAAATAGCAGCATACTAGAGAGCTAATAATGTGCCTAATATACAAATAAAAAAGTAGTAATAAAATAGATTGTATTACAGCATAATATATAACATACTAATACATCAGAAAATGCTTCATTAAAAATGAAGGGATTGGCATATTTTGATATTAGCATGATAAAAGATATCTTGCAGTTAATCAAGAATGCAAATCTGTGGGAAAAAATGACTTTTCTTATATGTGCAACGTGAAAGAAAACTTTCAGAAAAAAAGAGTGCAACGTGAAAGAAACTTTCAGAAAAAAAGAGAACACATGTTTTAGAATATTAAAACATTCATTGGTTGTAGGCATGATTTTTTATAGAGAATGCCTGTAAAATGAACTATTTGTAATACAAAAGCATGAAACATGCTACAAATAAAACTGAGTTGCATAACTGGGAAGAAAATTAAAAACTGAATTGTGGTAATTAAGATAAGATAGTATAAAAGACTGCAATGAAATTTCAGGTCAAATGTTTAAAACACTGTTTGAAAAACAGTAAAGGGAATCCCTCTTTAAGCAAATTGCATACTTATTCTGCTAATCATATGAAACTGGTGGGTCAAAAAGTATTTTGTGAGCTTATGATAAGAAAAGTAATATTGCATTGCAGTCATCTGTCATAATTAATGCACAATCTGTTTTGGCTCAATTGACATAGTGGTTGGACATGTAAAAACAATTTGCATAGAGATTAATCTTTAAGGTATTCATCAGAAAATATTAAGTCAGATGATTTATATAAACACAGCAGGATTTATTCATAATAAAATGTGTTAAAACCAAGTAAGAACAGTTTTACTAAATTTAACATTCTCTAGTGCCTCAGCTCATGCCTTCATGGAAACAAAAAGGTTACATGATATCAAGAACACAATTACTTATAAAAGCATAACAATTAAAAACAAATAAAATGCAGACAATCAGAAAAAGTGACCAAAGAAAAGTTCAGCCAATGCAGAACTCTCCAATTACTTTCCACATCCAGTCCACAAAGTTCGACAGTGCCATAATGTAATAGAAATACACTTTTTTTTAAAGTAGCTTATTTAAAATATCATCATCCCTGAGGTATATCAAAACTGCGGAAAAATAGCAACTTGCAACAATTCAGCACTGACACTGTGTACTAAATTCTCTTTCTTTTTGCTAATAATATCTTGTTTGTGTTCTTTACTTCAAGTATTCAGTACCCTGGCAGTCTATCCAGTATGTACACATCCACAGATACTTTACAGTATATATAACATTATTAGAATGACAAGTAAAATAACAATAAAATGTAAATTGAATACATTAACTTTAGCTAAACTGCATCTAATATTATTGGAAACAGGACAGGAGGCATGTGGGCAAGTGCCTCTGTGATTAAGCTGGATACAATTTAACCTTCCTGAAAGAGAAGCATGTCTTAATAAGTCTGAAACATTTTATTTCTAATGCATCTCCTTTATTTTAATGCAAAAACAAATAAAAATATTCTTAGAAACAGTGTATTAATTGTTCATCACAGACAAAAAAAATCACATATTTTAACCACATCAACACATTTAGCACTCAGGGCAGGATACTGGGTCATTAGTTTTATTTTGTGCATTCTACACCTCTGACTCCAGCATAACACAACCGACCTTCTGTAAAAATATTGCTTTTGTATGCATAATAGCAACTTCATTATATTCTTCAAGTACAGCTGAAATATTATAGCCCCTGTCTAGAAATATATTTATAATCAGCTGGACTTCTTGCTAAATGCGGTCTTCTTACTGCATAGCTTTTCAAACTTGCAACTATTCTCCTAATGGTACAGATAATACAGCAACAGAAGAGATGGCATTTTTTGCCACTGATTTAGTAAAGGGTGGAAAATTGTTTTCTATAAATAACTGACAATCTTCTTGGGCCACTACATTCTAATGTAATAGCCAAAAATATATATTGTCGTATTCATATGTGATCTTGGTTTCAAACCTGCTCATCTTAATCCATGCAAGAACATTAGAAGAAGGATGGGGCTTCCCTTGCACAAAATACAATAAGATGTATTTATTGGCTTGTGTGGTATTTATATGGAGCTTATTGCATCTAGCCAGATCCAGCAGCGCTACCAGTAATACATCCTCCTAGGTAAGTTCCAGTAAATGTTACAGAACAGAACTAGAAAGGACATGAACCACAAGAATTCATTAATTTTATTTATTTTTGTTTACCAGGAAAGTCTGACTGGAATGACTAGCATACCTCTTTTCAGCAGAGGCCCAGGTAGAAAAGCTCCACAGTGAGGTTTCAATTAAGGAGATTAACTACAAGTTAAGAACAAAGAGGATAAGAAAGCATAAATGTAACACACATATATTAAACATGGGGCTAACAGTGACTCATAATCTAAGAATAAAACAGATTTTTTTTTCTAAATAGGTAATAGCAGAATCAGAAACCATTAAAGGAGGTGGAGAGAGGAAGAGTATCAAAGTCATATAGGGAGGCAGAAAAGGATTAGAAGGTAAGAAAGCATAAACTGTAGGTCAGCTTTGTTGGTCTGCATTGGTTGGTAGAAGTTAACAGGTGTAATTAAGATACAGATACTATTTGAAGCCAGATAACATCTGAATCTATGTCTATCTCTAGAAGGTCATACTAAAGCTATAGAACAATAGCTGCTTAGTACAACTAATGTAGCATCTCCCATGCCAGGTGAAAAGTGACAGCATTGTTAATACAATTGATGGCATACTTCTGGGGTTTAGACCAAAGAAACATGACACTAAACTGAATGAAATGCTGAAGGTATTAAGATAGCACAACTGCAAGCTCAATAAGAGTTAAGTTAAAATTTGAGTTTCAGAACTGAAATGCATGACCCATTTCTTAACATCTGACAACTTCAGGCTATGCACCATTAAAGCACCATCAATAATGCAAATCCCTTCTCCAGAGGAGAAACAACGTTACATCAGATTTCTTGGAATGATGCAATATTTACTGACATTTGTTCTAAATGTCATGTGTAAGTTAAGGATTAATAAAACCATTGAAGCATGTTATTGAATGGTAGTGGAGAACAGAGCAAGAGTTCTCAAGTGCTTAACCATTCAGTAGCTGAACCACTCAAAATAAAGTATTCTGGTGTGGAGATACCAGGTGGAGTGTAACTGCTGTAGCAGTTTTTCAAAAGAAAGCAAGCCACCTGCTTATGGACCATGAAGTTTTATGGGGGCCAAAAGAAAGCTATGCATAGGTAAATATACATCTGTTAACCATGTTATATGGTTGTGAAAAGTGCCACAAATGGAACTATGGGAAAACAGTGCTGACTTAATTCATAAACAATTGTATAGTAAAGAAGATTTTGTACAAAGCACCACTAGAATTGCAGAGAATGTTACTCAGATTACATAAGTATTACTTACTTAGAAAGTATAACCCGGGAAGTGAGATTCACATAAGCAGATATGCTCAGTCATTTGTATACACCACAACAAAAGGGGAGATTTTCTTGCTAAAGCATTGAAAATAAACTAGATATTCTCACAACTGCCAGTGACTGAAACACTTATATAGTTGTACTCCTGTACAGACAATGTTCTAGAGACAAATCATTTAAGGAAATGCATGTTGGCACAATGCACATTTAGGAAATGTGAATCAATAGAAAGCTTGTGGTTTGTTATACTGGTCAGTAATGTCAGTGCAAATTGTATAAGAGATTTGGGGTAGTTCACTGTACAATGAATGCTATAACAATAATCCCAGAGAAGACAAAATGTTTTATTTTGTTCCTAAAAGACTGCTAAGTAAAGTAAGAGCTGCGTTTCATTTTCCTGACATGTTCTTGATTGCATATGCTTGAGCTACATCGATTATTGAAAATTTCTCAGGACAAGATTGTCAGGCAGTACAACCAATGGTGTTTTTAATGCACTTAGTGCTCTTTTTAATAGAAATGGGATTCCTGACATGATTGTATTACATAACGGCCTGCTGCGAGCAATACAGACCTCAAGAAGCTTTTAACGTTAACAGAAATTTCAACATGTCATTCCTGGTTCTAACTACCCCCAGACAAATGGTAAAGTAAAGTAAAGTAAAGAAGATAGATAAATAGTACAAAAAATACTCACAAAGAAATCTCATACTATCAACAGCCTTACCATGTAGACTTAATATATATGTTTGTATGTCTGTTTACTGATTTACCTAGTAAGCAAGTACTGGACTTATCCAGGTGAACCGTTTTAGCTTTAGCCCAGATATTACATAGGTGAAGTATAATTCACTTTCATGCAATGCATGGGAGCCTATTTAAAGTAAATTCTTAGTAGATCAAATAATAAATGCAATTGTAGTACATGTTAAATGTATTCAAAATTGCTTCCAATATTTACAAATTGTGATAGGATCTACAAGGAGGAAGGATAAAAAGACAGTAGAATGACAAATATGTAAGAAAAGATCAAAAACAGAAAAAGAATTAGAAAGACAGGAAAAGAAAAATACCTCAAGTGAAATGAGTACCTTTCTGTGTTACAAAAGTCAAAATGGATACTTAATTCATTTATTATGGGTATATACACTTATCTGGTTCTTAATGAATTCATAATAGGTTGAAAGAGTTAGCTTTGTTAGAATACAGGAATACTCCCTTGCAAGACATAAGCCCTATACTGGCAGTTGGCCTGAGAATTAAGGTAGTGAGCTGTTTCTCTCAGCTCTCATTTGCCTACTTTGTGACCTGGAGCAAGTTGTTTAACCAGACATTGCTACAAGGTCACCCCTGGAAAAGGACCACGTGTCTAGTGGGCCTACCTGGTTAACAAATGAGTATTATATTCAGTTTATCTACTGAGTGGCACAGAGTAAAGCACACAATGCCAACCACTTCTTTAACTGGACTTTGATTTCAGGATAAAGTACAGTTAGAATAAAAGAAAATACAAACAAAATACTGAAATGATCTGTGATGGAACATCTGTCTTCTTTGAAAATATGAGGATAGACTGGCAGTTCAGCTAGGATCCACAAAGAAGAAGCAAGAAGGATTGCTTGTCAAACACTGAGAGCTATTCAGATCATCTGCTGTTCATACAGAGGATGAAATGCTGGTGAGAATAAATCAGAGGAATTTTATGAAAAAGTAATATTCACAATGACTGCCTTTAATACAGAAACTGTATTTGTGATGCCTTTAGCAAAGGGGATGTCACAGAATTGTCCGGACAGAGCTCACAAGAGGAGTCTCAGGAGGTGTTTCCAGAACCAAAGGAGAAGTGAATACCACAGAGCTTCCCAAATACTCTAACTCTGGGGAGGTTACATAGTCAAAAAAATACCACTTTAAAGAAATAAAGGGTATTAATTTCATTTGAAATGCATTAATTAAATATACTTGCTATTATAATAACATGGTACTGTAGTTTTCTTTCTGAATATCGGAACAATGAAAACAAAATTTGAAATGGTTTGCATTTGAAATTCTAATAATGTTTCAGATTTATTTTCTTTTTAGCATACTTAACATTCTTGTATTGCAATGAGCACCATTATAACAACTGTGTATTATTTAAATGACATTCTGCTTCAGCATTACTATAGCATGAGACCAAACCTTTACAAAGCTTAAGCACACACAACTATTGTTAATCCACTCATAACCTATTAACATCATGTCCAGGGTGTTATTTAACCCAAATTTGAGCATAATTAACACTAGCAGAACACAGAGCAGGTTAATTTCAACTTTGTTTATGTCTGCTATCTACATTACACTCTGTGAAATGCATTTGTAAACCATATACTTCTCTGACATAAGGAATATGTAGAGATGTACAGTGATTTCCACATACATTACTGACTTTCAAAGCTGACATAACTACTTTCTATTTGTTTTATTTATTTATTTTTTTAATTTTTTATGTGGTTACTAGTACATGGAGAAGTCAATTTTCCATGCACTAAAAAGAATTACGATCAGATCTCTGATCGTAACTTGAAATTATGTATTCTCAACATGGATGCTAAGATTCATCTCTTGAGCATTGGGATCCATGTCCTGAACACATAAGTAAGTTATGATTGGTGGCCAAATCATATTTCTCTAAATTAGTACTGAGGAGTTCACAACTATAATAAAGAGTCAGAAGACAACTGAAGCCAATTGGCTCTGCTTATTTCTGCTGTACCGTAGTCACATAATCCTTTTGGCTGTGAAGTAAGGTTGGCTGATATCTTAAAAGCTTCTGATTTCAAAACATCTGGTAAGTATTTCTTCCAAACCTTTTTTCCATAATCTTCCCTTTAGTATATCAGGCTTCTGTTATCCCTTGCAGACTAACACTAGAGCAGCACATTCCACAGAAAGATCCCCACTGGCCAATTACATTCTGAGCATTTCCTTTAGAAAATCAACTCTCCATTTGATTTCTTAAGGATCCTTGCAAAGTATTCATCTCTTCTTCTCTGGCTGATCATCCCCAAGTGCAAACAGCTCCTTTTTTTATTCCCATTTGGTCATTCATATCAATGAATAGCTCATCTTCTTCCTTTATTCTCCCTGCTCAAAAGTGAGCATTGACTCTTTAATGAACACAAAACAATAACTTTTTTCAAAGCATGAGTTTGTTGCCCATCCACTCACAATTTCTTATCAATCTTCAGCAGTTTTCTTATTTATGTTCTTATGTTCACTCTTTTCAATTCTAACTACAGAATTACCCAATTTTTATAAATGTCTCCTTTTTTAGACGTTTTACATCATTGCCTTGGCCCTTCTGACTTGTCTGAGCTAGTTTATTTCAATTATTCATTTATTTATATTTTGTCAGCATGGATTTCCAGCTTGGTGCTGCTGTTTCTCATTGGAAATAAAAGCATACAAGCCTCAGAGAAAATGCCCAAATCAGTATAATTTTATATTCAGACAAGACGTATAACAGATATAAAAAGTTAACTGCAAAAGGAAATGCAAAACTGCATATGGCATAGCAATCATAATTAAGATACAATATTTAACACATGCAGGTAATGTTAATAGCAGAGTCATAGGTAAGTACCAGGTAAATTGCCTTTGACAGCCATTTGAGGTGTAGTTAATTTCCCTTGGACAAAATCAAGCTCTGCACTTCTTGCCTGTGAGGTAAGTACCTTATCTATTATGCTAACCCCTTACTTCTAAAAGAACAGTAGAAAGGAGTAACAGAACTGGTTATATAGTGACATACCTTAGCTTTGTCACTAAATGGTCTGCTGAGGTCAGTGCACTACCCTGGTAAACAAATGTAAAACAAAATAGAATAAAAATATTATAAAAGATATAGAATAAACTTTAAGTAATAGGTAAGAGACTATATACAGACTGTAAGTAAGAAGTACAATGGACACAAGAATAACAAAAGATGAAAATACATAACTGTTTAACAGTACTCCGGTGATGTCACAACAGTAAACCTCATACAATTCTCTCGCTACATATACACAACTATGCAACGCACTCCCATAAAAGAAGTGAGAAGCAATTATCTGATCAGTCATTTTTATGAAGCTATGAATTTCTGGGGGTGGGTCTGCCATCTCCCTAAACACCCCCACTCAGACATTTGACATTACTGAAACACTAATAAGAATGCAAAAGAATGAAGATATATAACACTTCTGCACACCTCATTAAACGTGTACGTAAAATAAGAAATTCATAAGGTAGACATTTTCAAACCGTTTATATACAATTGTCGATTTTTATTAACTTATGGATATTACAGGGGCACTGGGGCCTACTTCTCTCCATTTTACTTCCTCCAATAACAAATGCTAGTATTAAAATACACAGTAAAATGTAATACTTTATTGCAATCATTTGTCATGTTGAATTATTAGCAGGCAAAAGCTATCCACACACAGATCTATTAGTAATACCAACATGGCTATAATATGCAATAAATAATGCAATTTTCATATACTCAAGACTCTGAAATAACACCACCCAACTATTCTATCATTAAAAAAGATAGATCCCACAAAAAAGGGGGAGGAGTAGTTATCCTATACTCATCCTCCTTGTCAGTTACTCCCTATAACAAACCTACTCCCCACTTCAATAATGCTGAATTACTCCCCACTTCAATAATGCTGAATTACTCCTAGCACTACTTCAAGTTAACAAACACAAGCACATATGTATAGCCTCCCTCTACATGAAACTGTAAATAAAGCCCGGGACTCCGGCCACATTGTTGCTATCCTCCTACTTGACCTCTCTAAGGCCTTTGACACTATCTCTCACAATCTACTTCTAACTAAACTCTCTAAGCTCAACCTATCGCCTTCCTCTCTGAACTAGTTCTCCAGCTACTTATCCAATAGATATCAAGCAGTAAAATGGAAAAAGGCCACCTCCTCATTCCTTAGTACCCCAACTGGAGTTCCCCAAAGTTCCATACTGGGTCCCCTCCTCTTTAATATATTTATAAATGACTTCCGCAATTCTATCAATTTCTCAAATATCATCCAATTCGCAGATGATTCAACTATTATCTGTTCTGCCACCTCCATCCCTACACTCCTAAAGCTTACACAAGATGCATTCTCAACCACTGAACAATGGATGAAAAAAAATCACATAGCACTTAATGCCTCTAAAACAAAATTAATGGTATTTACTCCCTGTAAAGTCACCTCTTTCAATACAAACACATTCTCTATCACTAGCCATAACAACACATCTCTGGAACTGGTGTCAGAGGCCAAATTACTAGGGGTCCAAATTGACACTCAGCTTAAATTCAATTCCCACCTTCAACTAAATATCAAAAAACCCCATCAAAAACTTGGCATGTTCTACCGACAAAATCGTTATCTCGCACCCTCCACTAAAATCACTCTCTCTACCTCATTTCTTATCCCCACTCCTTCTCTATGGAGCCCCACTCCTAACTAACCTACAATCTTCCCTTAAAACACAACTTTCCTCTTGCTACAACAAAATCACCAAGTTCGCTACCAGCCATAAGTCCTCCACCCACCACTGTTCTTCTCTCCACAAACTAAAATGGCTAGAACTATCCATTCATCTCACCTACACTCAACTTACTCTTGCACATAAGCTTATTTTCAACCCCTCCCTCTGTCCCTCCCTTTCCTTTGCCTTTAAAATGCACCTACCTGATAGAGTACTAAGGTCTAACAACCAAAACCTAATAGAATTGTATAAACCAACTCGTCCCCCAGGTAAAAATCTCCTATCCTGTGGTCTAGCTAGCACATCTCTGGAACTCTCTACCACCATCCATTTGTACCATCTCTAACCACTTTATATTCAAAAAATCTCTTCACACACATCTAGTATCCCAGTGGGAATGTTCCTGCTCCCACCCCACATAATTTACACTGGCAATTTCCATTTTACTTTCTCTCCCCCTCTTTACACTGGCAATTTCCATTTTACTTTCTCTCCTGTCATACATCCTTCCCTTGTACTTTCTAAGCTATTTACAAAGAATGTATTAGAATGTACCTCTTAAGTGCAAGCTTCCTAAGATGTAATGGCTTCTCAGTATTTATACTGTATGTTCCTTTTTTACTAGTCTGTATCATCTGTAATGTTTTTCACTAGTCTGTACTATTTGTAATGTTTTGCTCTAGTCTGTAACATTTGTAAAAATTGTAACCTAAAACCTTATTGTAACCTTGCTTGTTTTTGGAGCTTTTCTCCCTGGGACTACATTGAAAACGGGTTCATCTTGGCCCAATGGACTATCCTGGTAAACCAACTGCAAATAAATAAATAAATATACATGAATCACACTGAGCCACAGATGTTCACTATTCCACCTCAGTCTATGATGTTGATCTGTAGTCCTTGCACAAACCTATACAATCTTTGGTGTGGGGCGTTGACAGTAAGCTAAGCCATTACAGATGCAGAGACTAAGATATGTTGCAGATATAGTTCATGTATTATACTAACCTTTCCATATCCCTGCCTAACTACAGCTCTATCTCTTCCCACTTCTTACAAGCCCTCACATTTTCTTTTATTCCTTTCCTGACCTTACATTTAAATCACAGTACTTTTCTCCTTTAACTGTCCTTTTCATGGGCATTCCATCCTCCAAAGACACTGCTAAATGTCTAAGATATTAACTTAATCTTTATCTGGTTACTGGTTGCTCATACTAGTTACAGTCTTTGCCTCCCAAGCATATGGTATAGAATTCAGTTCTGATTTCTTGGCTCGTGACTATGTGGAGTTTATAGGGATGGAGTTTAACATAATTGGCAAGGTGTTTTCCTTGCAGTCAGAAGGTACAAGGTTTAATTCTCACCCTTAAAAGGGAAATTGACTAGACTTAAAACAGTATGCAAGGGCAGCTAGGCTAGCACTTACCTGTGAACCTCACATACCTGTCTGTTTTCAAAGTTTAATTTGAAAATGAAAACAGATACTTTTTCAGATGATCAGGAAAATGTAAAGACTTGTCTACACAGCAAACTAAACTTCATGAACAAAATGCAAACATTTCCTTACATGTGGGCATCATAAGGGATGATAAATTGCTGTCAATTAGCAAAAGAGTCTAACACAAAACCACTAATCTTAGACTTGTGTCCTCAGCAGTTTTCAATATTTTGAACTTGAAGGTTATAGCTTCAGTCTTACTTCAGATTATCACGATGTTGCAGGCAAACACCTGCTAAAATGAAACTGTGTCAATACAATGACAGTGGTATAATGCTGGAAACAGGGAACGTTTTTCATCCAAGTACAAATGCCATTTAAATGACGTGGGATCACACTAATTTACCAGTGTCAGTAATGATAATAAGGACACCGAGACGTTTCCTCTAATAAACACAAACACACAAGTGTGCACATACACTGCCATCAGTAAAATATTCTTAAATAAGTAAAAAGTACTGCTTCGGTGGGAAAAGCTATTTAAAATCAGAAATGATAAAACCAGACAATCTACCCACACAGTTCTCACTAGGACTGACTATATTCATCCCACTGTGTCCACAGTTTAGCAGTGTCAGGTGGCCACTTCACCAGCATGCCTCAGTAATCCAGGACACAACACTGTCATGGCGCAGTATCTTGTGAATGCAAGCAAGGAAACCCACAAACACTAATTATCACTATTAACTGGACTGAATTAGGCTCTTCTGGCATCTCTTCTTCTACCTGGTACCTTTTACCTATCAGCCCTCCTTCTGATATGCTGGCTATTTGTTTCCCCCGCAGTGAGACCTGAATATGGTCCATTTATTCCCTGTGTGTGTGTGTGTGTGTGGGGGGGGGCTGACTTAGGAAGACCATCATCAAGGCAAGTGTCAACTTTGTATTTTGTTATGAGCCTTAACCCCTTCTTCATTCTTGACTTGGACACTCACAGAGATGAAGGCCTACAGTGCCTCTGTTGGATTTATGCACAGATTCCATTAAAGCCACTGTCACAGACATGACTTGGCAGAATCAAGGAAACTTCCCTGCCCAAATGCTGCATGCTGTACATTCCTGTCTCCAACAGATGCTGGTAGTGCAGTGGACAGGACCATTCCTTCTTTCCTGCATAGTTGAGAATGTAGTTGTCATTCATGCCAACCCCCCCCCCCCACACACACTTTCTTGCCTGGCTCCTGCAGTGCCTCAGTCATTACTACAACTCATGTCATTTGGGACACAGTCAGCATTCCAGCCCTCTAGGCTATGGAGTTGGGCTGCACTGCTGTATATTTTTATGATCAAGCCTTGAGTTTCTGTCTGTTTACAAGACTTACACAGTCATACACTATATGAACTATTAGAAACAAATGAATATATATATTATATATATATATATATATATATATATATATATATATATATATATATATATATAAATATATATAAAATGTATGTATTGCACTAACTTGCATCTGCTTATTAGTTTTGTGTCAAAGATTTTATGACAAACACAAAGTATATCTAAAGTTATCAGTGGGTGTAAAACAATTTCCAGAAGTTATTTTATGGTATTTTTGCAAACAATGTTGCAACAGTTACACCAAGTGCTGAGGCCACCTCAGATGATGCAAAGGTACAAACGTATGCACTACATTTCTGCAGAAAATATGGTGTAGGTACTTGCAAATAATTTAAATCTGCTAATGACAGCAGATGCTATTTACAGCCTAAAGCAATAAGACATGGCAGTTTGTGCCCTGCTCCGAACCATACTATCTCATTACTTCTTGTGTTGTTTAACCTCTGTCTACCAATCTTACCCCTTACACTCCTCATCATCATCCTACCTCCCTCATACCTGAGACTTTGATTTTCCACTTACAGTTCTAATGGAGCTTGTAAATAGGGACTTCACACAAATTCAGAGTCAATTTTGCTAGCTTTGCCTATAATATTTAATATATATTCACGTTATTATGTTTTGCATTAAGTTATGTATACTGTTTTTTTTTCTTTTTTACTGATAGATGAATGAGCCATGTAATGCCATATAATATTTGATGATTTTTCTATACAATTACACAGAAGTATACTGTACTGCAATGGTGTGGAGCTTTATACCCCAGGTCTACACTGAAAAGGGACTTTTTTAAAGCCCATTTGGGCTGTTCCAGTAAACAAATGCAAAATAAATAAAATAAAATACATGTTACTAATAATGTATTGGTAAACACCTAGATATGAGAAGCACTTCAGAAGAAGTGTCAGTCTTCAGTTAAGTGCTATTTCCATATATTCACTTCTGTACTCTGCATAGTCATTATTAGTCTGTTATGTACGTCACAGATGAAGATTCTAGTTGTCTACTGCTGTACTATGTTCTTCATCTGTAAATATGCTGTAAGTAATTGCTTTGTAATTTGTTAATCGCTATGTAATCCAATGTAACTACTGTCTGTTTATTTTAACTGTGGAGCTTTTCTTCCTGGGCCTTCATTGAAAATGGACCTACATCCAGTTGGACACTCCCGGTCAACAAATATAAATAAATAAATAAATAGTCTGGATCTTTACCAGTTCACTACATCTGGCATATCTAGCCATGAATTCTTTTTTGTGACGATGGATGTACAGTCCCTTTTCACAGTGATTCCTAATACAATAGGCATTAATATGATTGGGTCATATCTTAGGAGATTTGGGACTTTGTCTAATAGAGATATAGATTTGTTGCTGAGTTTCCTAGAGGTGACTTTGGAGTCTAATGTTTTCTGTTTTCAGGAACATTTTTTTCTTCAGAGGGATGGCGTGGCTATGGGCACTCCATGTGCCAATAGCTACGCCAACCTTGTGATGGCTGAATGGGAAGCCACATTTTTGTTTCAGAACAGTTGGTATGTTAGTTATGTCCCTTTCTACAGGCGTTTTGTTGATGACCTGTTCCTTTTGTGGACAGGTACCCCCATACAGTTAGATGCTTTTATTCAAGAGGTCAACTCATCTACGAATTTCTTGAGATTTTCTGTTGATAGATCAGACTTGAGGATATCCTTTCTGGATATTTATGTTGAGAAGTTGACTAATGGAATGATCAACACTGGATTATATCGTAAGCCCTGCCACAGGAATGCCCTATTGCATCGACACAGCATGCATCCGGGTTATGTATATAAGAACATTGTATGCGGTCAAACCATGAGGGTATCTAGATATACCCCAATTGATTCTGCCTTTAGATCAGGTTTAGATGACCTAAGTAGCAGATTGACAGCTAGGGGTTATAGTTCCAGTGACTTTACCTCTGGTACAGTAGAGGTTCTTGACCATAGGGGAGATTCAGCCAAGCCGCACTTTTCTGAAGGGGCTCTTGAGCAGTATATGGTAGCTAATACCAGATTGAATGCCAGTGATTCTGATCCATCCGTTATTTTTCCCATGTACTATACCAAGGATGTTGGCTCCATTAAAGATATCTTTTTAAAACACTGGCATATTCTGCAGGTTGACCCCAAGATTAAGAGCATTATAGGTGATAAACCGAGATTTGTATATAAGAACAAGAAGAACCTTAAGCATTTGTTGTGCTATCCTAGAACTATTCCGTTGGTTGATACCCTGGGTCCGCCTCATACAGTACCATGTAATAATTGTCATTTTTGTTCATTCATTTTGACTGACCCTGTATTTATACATCCTTTAGGGCTGAGTAACCATTTGTTTAGTGCCCGTGGTAATTGCATGTCTAAAGATGTTGTGTATATGGCTTCCTGCACAGCATGTTCAGCGTATTATGTTGGCAAAACGAATCGCTGTCTTAGAGACAGGATTCGTGAACATGTATATCACATTAGGAAGGGCAATGTATGCAATGCCCTAGCTAAACATGTTCTGGCTGCTGGTGTTGATCATCATTTTAAATTTAGGATCTTGGAGTTGGTTCACAGGAATCATAGGGGGGGAGATATCGAGACATACACCGAAGCAAGGGAGACGTATTGGATTATTAAATTTAGATCTGACAGAGCACCAGGACTAAATGGCAAGGTCCCTTTGAGACCGTTTTTAAAAATGAGGAGATTAAAGTGTCATAAGTAACTTTTATAGGTTCTTATATTTTAGATGTACATACCTATTTTTGAGTATGATGATATATATTGCAGATGTTTTTAAATGAGTTATTGGAGCAATTTGATGGATTATATTTTAGTTTTATTAGTTTTAGGATTGTTTATTGTGATACAGCTTTAAGTAAATTGTTTGTGCTTCCCACGTTTTTCATGTATTTAAATCCTTATGTGTGTCAGATTATATGTATTAAGGTCTGATGAAGCTTTTTTAGCGAAAGCGCTTACCTCTGTTGCAATAAACCTGTTTTTTACATCAGTTGGCTTACCTTCGTTGAACATTTTATTACCAAGGATTGCTGCTTTTATTGTGTATGGGACTACCTTATTTCCACCTCTTCATTGTTTTGCTCATATGCGGTACTTTTATTTGTTTAATATTTAATATATATTCACGTTATTATGTTTTGCATTAAGTTATGTATACTGTTTTTTTTCTTTTTTACTGATAGATGAATGAGCCATGTAATGCCATATAATATTTGATGATTTTTCTATACAATTACACAGAAGTGTACTGTACTGCAATGGTGTGGAGCTTTATACCCCAGGTCTACACTGAAAAGGGACTTTTTTAAAGCCCATTTGGGCTGTTCCAGTAAACAAATGCAAAATAAATAAAATAAAATACATGTTACTAATAATGTATTGGTAAACACCTAGATATGAGAAGCACTTCAGAAGAAGTGTCAGTCTTCAGTTAAGTGCTATTTCCATATATTCACTTCTGTACTCTGCATAGTCATTATTAGTCTGTTATGTACGTCACAGATGAAGATTCTAGTTGTCTACTGCTGTACTATGTTCTTCATCTGTAAATATGCTGTAAGTAATTGCTTTGTAATTTGTTAATCGCTATGTAATCCAATGTAACTACTGTCTGTTTATTTTAACTGTGGAGCTTTTCTTCCTGGGCCTTCATTGAAAATGGACCTACATCCAGTTGGACACTCCCGGTCAACAAATATAAATAAATAAATAAATAGTCATGCAGTTAAAGGGTTTTAGGTATGTATGGACAGTTGTATGAAAGGTTGGACACTAAGGAGAGAGAAAAGGACCTGCACCAATTGGCTAGACAGAAGGATCTAGCTAGTAAAGTTGTGCAGCAGGTAAGGGTGATAAAGGATAATGAGGGAAATTGAGGAGATGGAAAGAGTACTTTGAGGGGCTGATGAATGAGAGGGAGAGAAGGTTGGATGATGTGCGGATAGTGAATCATGAAGTGCAGTGGATTAGCAAGGAGGAAGTAAGGATAGCTATGAAGAGGATGAAGAACAGAAAGGCTGTTGGTCCAGATGACATACCTGTGGAAGCATGGAGGTGTTTAGGTGAAATGGCAGTGGAGTTTTTAACTAGATTGTTTAAAAAATCTTAGAAAGTGAGAGGATGCCTGAGGAATGTAGAAAAAGTGTTTTGGTACCGATTCTTAAGAATAAGGGTGATGTGCAGAGCTGTAGTAACTACAGAGGGATTAAATTGATCAGTCACAGCATGAAGTTATGGGAAAGAGTAGTGGAAGCTAGGTTAAGAAGGGAGGTGATGATTAGTGATCAGCAGTATGGTTTCATGCCAGGAAAGAGCATTACAGAAGCGATGTTTGCTCTGAGAGTGTTGATGGAGAAATACAGAGACACTCAGAAGGAGTTCTATTGTGTCTTTGTGGACTTAGAGAAAGCATATGACAGGGTGCCTAGAGAGGAGTTGTGGCATTGTATGAGGAAGTCGGGAGTGTCAGAGAAGTATGTAAGAGTGGTACAGGATATGTATGAGGGTAGTGTGACAGCGGTGAGGTCTGCGGTGGGAGTGATGGATGTGTTTAAGGTGGAGGTGGGATTACATCAAGGATCAGCTCTGAGCTCTTTCTTATTTGCAATGGTGATGGACAGGTTGACAGATGAGATCA
This sequence comes from Protopterus annectens, assembly GCF_019279795.1. Taxonomy (NCBI): domain Eukaryota; kingdom Metazoa; phylum Chordata; order Ceratodontiformes; family Protopteridae; genus Protopterus; species Protopterus annectens. The sequence goes on from NC_056728.1 coordinate 1,948,875,425, forward strand.
GACAGGAGTCCCCATGGACTATGATGTTTGCAGATGACATTGTGATCTGTAGTGAGAGTAGGGAACAGGTGGAGGAGACCCTGGAGAGATGGAGATATGATCTAGAGAGAAGAGGAATGAAGGTCAGCAGGACTAAGACAGAATATATGTGTGTGAATGAGAGGGAGGATAGAGAAATGGTGGGGATACATGGAGAATAGGTGGTGAAGGTGGATGAGTTTAAATACATGGGATCAACAATTCAGAGTAATGGTGAGTGTGGAAGAGAGGCAAAGAAGAGAGGACAGGCAGGATGGAGTGGATGGAGAAGAGTGTCAGGAGTGATTTGTGACATACGAGTACCAGTAAGAGTGAAAGGGAAGGTCTACAAGAGGGTAGTGAGGCCAGCTATGTTATATGGGTTGGAGACAGTGGCATTGACAAAAAGGCAGGAATCAGAGCTGGATGTGGCAGAGTTAAAGATGTTAAGATTTACACTGGGTGTGATGAGGGTGGACAGGATTAGGAATAAGTATATTAGAGGGTCAGCCCAGGTTGAAGGTTTGGAGACAAAGCCAGAGGAAAGATTACATTGGTTTGGACATGTGCTCAGGAGGGATGCAGAGTATATTGGGGGAAAAGATGCTAAGAATGAGTCTGCCAGGTAACAGGAAAAGAGGAAGGCCTAAAATAAGGTTTATGGATATAGTGAGAGAGGATATGCAGGTGATTGGTGTGACAAAGCAAGATGCAGAGGACAGGAAGAAATGGAAACAGATGATCTGCTGTGGCGACCCCTAACGGGAGCAGCCGAAAGAAGAAGAAGAAGGTATGTACCTAATACACTTTTGTCAGACATTTTCTGTGAAATATTTATGTGATTTCATTAAACAATGTTAATGTGAAGGTATTGATACTGAAGATATTTTCCAGTATTTTTCCTAAAGGAGTCTCTCTCTCTCTCTTTCTCTCTCTCTCTCTCACTGTCTCTCTCTCTCTCTCTCCCTCACTCACGCACACAAACATACACATGTGCACATTGTGCAGTATACCAATTATCATAAGTTTACTTAAGGTTCACCCCCTGCCGACATAAACATACAAGAAATATAGTACCACTAATTATCGTAACTTTAGAAGTTTATTGCATTACCTCAAAAATGAATAGCAAAATGAAATAACTTGAATGGGAGGACTCTAGATCTCCAGATAAATGGTGGGTATTAAATTTTCCTAGTAGATGCTAGTCCTACAAGTAAGTAGTGCTTGGATCTTGGAGTTGGTAGATTTAAGTTCAGGGAGTAAGAAGGACTTGCCCCTCCATCTACATACACATCAAGGGATGCTGGGGGGGGGGGGGTTGCCCTTCTGGGAAAAAACAAGTTTAATAGTGAAGAATCATGTTTGATATTTGATCTTCTATTATATTTTCTGTATTTTTTTCAAGTTTCTTGAAACTCAGCAATGTGAGTCTCAAGATTTCAGTAGGAAGCCCTTAAATCACTGTATCTCAGTAGAATTCCCTTTTCCCTGATGTTCAGTGATTTTGGCATATATATATATATATATATATATATATATATATATATATATATATATATATATATATATATATATGTATGTATAGTGCCACACTACAGTCAAGCTGAACATGGTCTTCCTTCCTTGCTGATTCTTCCAAGCCTATTCCCTTGGCTGTGGTTTTGCTAGATAGTAGGAAGGAATCTCATTCATCCATTCATGTGCATCACTAATGAGATGATGAGGCATATGGCTACCTTAACAGAGTCATAGTTACTCCTGCCGTGTACCTGAGCATCACTGAATTTCTTCACTTTGACATTCAGAGCACTGGGCAGAAATCACATCATGTCAATGCCCATCTGGGGCCTTTGTGATGCTTTGTTTTAATTAAACAGTCAGATTCCAGTTCTATGTCAGCTGCTAGCTGCCAGACAATGCCCAAGACCGGTTGGGACTGGCGCCTACCACAGCTGAGGCAACTGACAGGAAGGGCCGAGCGCATGTCCAGAGTCACCACCACAGTCCCTGTGGTCCTCCCAGTAGAGAGGAGCATGACAAGGGAGTGACACCTCATCCAGCCACAGCACGCACCCAGCCCTACTTCACACCTGAGCTCGACTGACCTAGTCCTTAGAGCCAATGATGTAGCAAGTGTTTGGGGTATAACCCCCAAATTTGAAGTACAGGAGGGATTTACTCCAAAAAAAAACTTTTAATGAGTAACAGCATATTTTGCAGCTCATAGTTATTTCTAAAGAACTGCAGTTATTTCTTCACAGTTTTATCGAGCCTCAAACAGCTCATAGACACCAGCAGAACAGAAGTATTCTACAAGTATCAGGAGTGACATTTTCCTTTCACTCACTGAGCATGTCTTTTTCTTCATTTATAAATGATACAGACCATAAGCTCATACTCAGGACTCCCTTGAATATTGTCAATTCATTCTTTATTTTTAGCTTGTACTCTAAAAAGATGTATAAAACCTTTGAGTGCATCTCAGTAAAGATGCAGCAATGATGTGAAATACATCAAGCTGTAAAAAACATGTTTTTGTGTAGAAATGCAGCAGGGTGTTGTAAAAATGAAAGTGCTTTTGTATTAGATGAGCTCATGTCCTGCTATAAGGTCTATTACCTGACTTGGGTTACAATCTTCCAGTTATCCTCTGTGAGGGAAGCATTTCAATTTAACACTTAGACCAAGCAGAAAGGGGCAATTTGTCTAAAATGACTGTACTAAATGAATATTTTGCAGTGTTGCCGCATTCTAAGTCACCTCTCTGAAGTACAGTTTCTTTCTTCTATGTTCAGGGTTAACTGTTCAGCTCAGTCAGTTGGGTTTTTGCTTTCTCTAGGCAGTATTATGTGGATTTCACAAGACTTTGCCCAGACAGCAAATGAGAAGAGACTGCTTTTTATTCAAGAGCCAAGGAGTTCATATGTATTAATTTTGCCTGTGAGATTTAAATACTAAAGTATCTTACAAGTCATAGACTGATAGGTTGCAAATACTGTTTAGTTAGCCTACTGTTAAAACTATCTAGCTGGCATTTTTTAATGCCATTTGCCTGTTCAAATCCCTTTATTTTATTGCTGCCTGTGTAATATCTGTCTGTATTATTATTTTTTTATTATTATTTTGGAAGCATATTGTCTAACATCTTTAAGTAAAGATTATTTTTATTTAATTTCAAAAGCTTGTGTCTTGCTATCCCCTGATAGATACAAGGGAAATTGCAACTGTTGGCATCTGCCACTTGAAGAAAGAAAAAAGTGATAAAGCTAACCTGTGTTAATAGTATGGTTGCCTCATTTTAAGAATGTTCAGCAAATGATGTCTGGTGTACCAGAGTGGTCTGGCTAAAGCTAGTGTGGAACCATGAAAGCAGAAAGTGGTAGTGACACAAAATGGTTGCTAATAGCTTATCTTAAATATTAGTGTGTGCAACTGTAACAGGTGTAGAAAGAAATAAGTTATTGTCAGTAAAGTAGCACTAGAGGGTACTGGCTTCAGACTAAAATGTGTGAATCCTTGGGGAGTCAGTGGCTGTAAGTGGGCTTTGCAGCTTTTTAGTATGGAGTCTATGTGGGTGTGGCTGTTGATGGCTACTTACCCATAAAGCCACTTATCCCCATGGATACTAATATTATTCAGAAGAGGGATGCATTTCAAAAGACTATAGCTTATGTGGTGGAAGGAGAACATTTTATATGGCCATGCCCTGACAGTACTTTTTCACTTTTGTTTTAGAAAAAAAAATATTAAATATAACAGTATACACCAGACTTTTTTCACTTCCGAGAATTATTATAAATATTTGGTTGTGATACTTTCAAAATAACGGTTTCAAAATACCAATTATGTATTTTATATTCATAAACATTATTTTGTACTGAGCACACAACTGCAATGCACACTGGAAAAAAAAAACCTTTGCTCTGCAATACAGTGCCACAAATACAACAACCTGGAAAAAAGATCCAATGTGTGGTAAATACAAAATGTCTCTTTCAGTAAATCACTTCTCAGTCACACAAAACTCCTTCACTAAGCCAGTCAATTAAGCTTCTTCACCAAGTGTCCATCTCTTTTCATCCTGGATCCATGGCAGGAAGGGATGAATCCCTGAATGTGACCCAGGCAATCAGGGCTCTAATAGCAACCCAAGAACTGTAAAAGTCAGACACCTCATCACAAAAGGTTTCTCATCCAGGAAAAAACAGGTCACTGGTCCCCTCTAATTGTCACTCATTAGACCCATTATACAGTACAATGCCCCTTTTGGTATGTACCTCACAAGACATCAACAACTGGAAAGGCCTCAGAAATACCTCACAAAGAGAATTACCAGCCTCAAACAGATGCCCTATGCAGACCATCTCAAAAAACTCCAGCTTTACTCCGTCGCATATCGTTTACTCAGAGGCGATCTCTGCCTAACATACAAAGCTATGTCAAACCCAGAGCTGTTGGACATGCTCCACTTAAAGAAATCCCAATCCACCCTAGCTACATGCTCTAGGGACCTAAACCTTGTCACCAAAATAAACAGAACATGCTGGAGGGATAGATTCCTGTCCCAGAGACTTCCCATACTCTGGAACAAACTACCTATCTATATCAAACAAACCTCCTCATTAGCACTCTTCAATAAAAATCTTGATGATTGGAAGGGAAATAGGGAATTCACCCCAGGGATCACCTCTGTGGGTCTGCTTGACAGGGTCACAGGAAAATAATTTTCTTGGGTGGTGAAAGCCAAGGAACCTTTTTGGCTAGGCTTCTATAGGCCCTAAGGCCGATAGCCTAGTACCTACCTATAAACCTATGACAGGGGAGTAGTAAAGATGAATGGCAGCTAGACTATCTCAAGGGGAGGGACTGAGAGGTTTATGTGAACACAGAGGCACACTGGACACTGACTTTCCTTATGGAGACTATGGCACTTGTAGAAATGAAGGGATTCCCTTTGTGGACTGCCTGTTGCACATCCCTCCATGGCACCATGGAAGGTGAGCGTGTGTTATGAAGAGGGAGATAAACCAAAAACTGCTCAAATCTACCCAGTTGGCTGCCTGGATGATGATCCCTCTTGGTAGACTCTCACCTGGTATTGGGAAGAATTGGGTCAATTGAATGACAGAATCTCTGATAACGGACAGGCAGCAGGGTAAACAGACAATATAATACTGTGTTTTTAGGAGTACAATATACTTTTATATTTTAGATTATTATGCTTATGCTGTTTCTACCTTTTTATTTGTTTTTGTATTTATTATCATAACTCTATCAATACATTTTAATAAAATAAGGTTTTGCTTTTTCTTTTCTTATTTAACTGTGAAGGCCTGAAAAAGGTCCACATAAGTCACTGTTGTACCCCAAATAAACCAAAATAGATAGTCAGACAGAGCAAATTAAGAAAAAAGACATTAAACGTGAAAGCCTAAGCATTATTACATTCAGGATGACCTTCATATTTCGTATGCACTTGTTCAGCTCATTTTTCTTTATATGAATGTAAGACTTGTCATAGTATCTCCTTCACTCACTAAATAACTATCATCTGTACACAGGGACACAAAGGCAGAATGCTGTTAACATGCACTTGAGCTGTAATCATATTGCTTTAGCAATCATATACAATTACAAGTGCGTATTAGTTTGCTAGCTTCTCCTGAGAGCTGATATTTAAATATGTAACATTCTGTTACTCAGTGAAAGTGCCAAGATTATTGGTGTTCCTTGCCAATGCAACTTATTACAAGATGGTCGCAAGGTAACCTTTGCAAAACATTCTTATGGAATGTTCTTTATCCTTTCACATCCTTCTACAGTAATCTAAAAGCTAAATAACCTGTGTGAAACTGGTTATGAAATTCTCACATTTTTATTTTATCTGAATAAACTGAAAATTTTCACTGTTGCTCTTACACTAGTGCAATGAAATGAAGTATGTAATGCCTGATTATGTCACTGTCTGTATACCTGCTTTCTGTGTTTCTGCATTATTTTCTCCCCTTATTTTAACTCCTGAATCTCTACTATTTTTGGTATAAGGTAAATGTGCTTTTCTATGGACAAATTCAGCCAGGTTTTCTCATCCTGCAAAACTCAAGGTAATAGAGGGATTTTGCAGTACATGTTAAATTTTCCACACACGCTGACCTGTGTTGCATGCCATGGTCTTTTCTGAAGAGATCAGTAATAGCCATCGATATGGCTTACATTCTAGTACTTGCAGTATGTAACATGATACCCACCCATCTGTCTGTTTTCATGCATTTTTTCTATCAACTTAATCATTATCTTCCATGCACAGAGACAGGCCATCAGAGATCGTTATAAACTGCAACTTAGGAACTGGTTTGACGCAACAGCATAGCTGGACTGTCTGGAAAAGAACAGTTTTATTTTCCTAAAAATGTGTCAATAAAAGTTACATTTTATAAGAAATGTGAACTTATTAAAAGCAATAAAATAATTAAATGTATATACTTATGTGACATATTTAATGTTTTCCTGTAATAAGTAAATTTGCTACATAAAATGATTGTTTCAGGTGAAAATAGCAAATATTGTGGCAAAACCCAACTAGGCATCTCCTAAGTTAAGAGTTTTAGCATACAACTTTTTTTCCAGATCTTTTGCTTGTTTATAAAACATGCAAAATAGTAAAATTGTAAGAATATAGAACTGATAATTTTTCATAATACACATAATTATCTGTCATAGTCAGATGTATTTAATATGCACACTAACACACAAATGTCTGCACTCCTCCCACGCCAAATGTTAATTCTGCATAGATCAGCACTGCTACACAGGCTGCATGCTACTTTAATTGAATACATTTGAGCTACAATTATAGAAATGAGGATTACAGCCCTGTCTATGGGCATAGTATGATCCACCAAAGCAACCAGCACCAACAGTGGATGACACAAACCAGAAATTAACTCTTTAAACTAAAAGCAAGCAGACGGGACTTCTCTCTGTAGCATAAATAGCAGATGCTAGCTGCAGCTTTTGCCTCTTATCAGTTCTATTTGCAAAGCTTAGTAAGGGGCCCTTGTATGGTGCCAGTCACCCCTTCCTTCCACACATAAACAATCATACCCATACACTTTTATAGTAGACTGAATTGCAAAATAAATAAATACAAACCCCCTGGTTGCCATCTAATGTTTCTTCCTTTATTGCCCTTGTGGTCCATGAACAGTATTTTCAAATGATTTTCCCGAATGTAGAGTTCCAATCTTAATCCGTGGTAGTCGTGCTGCGATAGCGTTGTCGCCTCACAGTAAGACGCTGTCCAGTTCGATTCTCAGCTAGAGCGTCTTCTGCGTGGAGACATGCGTGAATGGGTGTATCTTCGTTGAAGGTTGTGCATCAGGGCTGGCAACTCGGCATGTAAAAATTAACTGCCAATCATTAGCGGGCTGGAGTTCCGCTGTGGCGACCCCCAACTGGGAAAAGCCGAAAGACACAACAAGAGTTCCATTCTTACTATCAGATTACGAATTGTTTTAGCAATCCCAAATCCTCCTCAGTATGATAAAATGAAGCAGTGACTTATTCTGATACTGTACTGATAGCTGCAACTAGCTCAGAAGGATATAGTGTTCTCTGGTGTGATTACATCCCCTCAGAACTCTCATTCAAGTGAAATGGCAATACAAGGAAGGATTTAACAGCAATATTTTGTCAGAAAGGGGTGCATTTCCTGGAGTAGAGATACTCTCAGTGTTCAGTCAGAATGACAACAAAAAGAAGGTACTGTAATAAAAGGAAGAGATTCACCTTTTGTTTTGTAACCAAGATATGCAAACTGGGCCACAACAAATGCCACTAATATTCCATTATGATGAGTCAGTTAGCATTTCTGTTCTATTAAACTGCTTCCTGCTGCTTGGTCCAGCAGTGCACACAAGTACTGGATAGGGCACAATGGTGGGTTCTATGTATCTTTAAAGAATGCCTTCCAATCCTAGGTGCAAACACCTGTATCCACATGGTTATTCATCCGCCCTCTCATGAAACAGCATAGGTCAGGTCTACTAAACTGCAATTCAGAACAGCCTTCTTTCATTTTGCTATGTTATTCAAATATGCATTTTCTCTGATAATAGTAAACTGCAAAATACTTATTTACAGAACAAAAACTACCCCTACATCCATTTTTTCAGATCTGCTTATGAACTTAAAGTCTGCCTGAGTCTATATGCACAATGCACAATATGCACAAAAAATATCATTAAATGCTACATTGTCTGTGAGCAGCTATACACACTGTATAATGTGGTTGAAACAATACCACAACCACACAGTTGTACAGACAAAAAATTATTTTTCTTTTTTCTGTTTGACTTCGGTTGTTCTTTACATCAGAAGTTAAAAAAACACACTCCTATTTTTTTCACATGCAACACCACTTCAGACAAGGCTTCTATTTATTTAATTTACATGCTGGTCACATTTCTTTTGTATTCAACTATGCAAAATATTCATTACTTGTTGGTCAGCAGTGAAGGGTAGAACAGAAGAGCCATTTAACAGATTCTAAAAATTTGTGAAACAAATGTGGGTAAGGTGCATGTCAGTTTGACCTACAGATGAGTGACCGCTCATGATGCTAATGGCAAAGAAACAGACTGCACACCGCAAATATATTAGCAAGATCCACAACCTGAACTTTGAAATGGATGTTTATTGATTTATGCTATATAACAATGTATGAACTGATGGCTTTATACATTGAATTTAACACTGAACATGTACATAACTTTTCATTGCATGCATTTAAAACCTGGACGTGGAACGATTGTATTTTCATCTGGCTTCCCACTGTGTCCTCCAAAAAAGTGTATGTTAAATAATTAAAAAATAAATGACACAAGTGGAAACTGGAACCAGAGGTTTTAAGTCCCTTACTTGTTTTTACTCTTATTTTTATACTGCTTATTTGGTACAAGAATATCACAATGCTAGCCACTGTAAGACTAAAGAGTGGAAGCCAGCATGACCGTGACTCAAATCTCTGAGTGGTTAGCTCACTTGTATTTTTCAAATGAGTAAAGTTAAATACACATGTAGAAATGTGCAGGAGGTGCAGTCCTCATATGCAAGCCACAGCTGAAGTTTTTTTTTTCTTTTCTGCCACAATATGATGTTGCGTCAACCATGTTAAATCTTTTTCATCACTACACAATATCATTACATATCATAACTTTAAAAGAAAGGTGGAATATCAGACACATCTGAAGCCATAGTGGTAATTAAAGCATATCATTGTGATGATATTTGCAATTAAAATACAGTATCCCTCATTAATATGATTCATTTGCAGTAATCATATTCGTAAGACATTGAAAAATGAATAATATCAATTTATTTGTTAACCAGTTAAATGACTTACTCTTCAAGCATGCTTTTTAAGCCATGATGCAGATCATAAAGACAAGAGAATGTGCAACATATAAATGCATATTATTTTAGAGCCATCACTCAATCAGCATGTTTTGAGAGACAGTCCATGCAGACAAAGGAGGACATGTAAACACCACACAGACAGTACCCAGAAGTAAAGACTGAACCCAAGACCTGTGTGACACAAATCTTAACCACTGGGTCAGAATGCTACCTGAACATTGCAGTGTACATCTGTTTAGCTGTTTGTTCCATTCTCTTAGATGTTCATAGGTTCATAGGTAGGTACTAGGTTATCTGCCTGAAGGCATTTATTAGCCTAGATGGAAATGTCTTGGCTTCCGCTGCCCCCTAAGATTAGTTCCTTGTGCCTCTGTCCAGCAGAGCCATTGAAGTGATCCCTGGGGTAATCTTTCTGTTTCCCATCCACTCGTCAAGTTTCTTTTGAAGAGGGTTAGCGAGGAGCTCTGCCTAATGTAGATTGGAATCTTGTTCCAGAGCATGGGAAGTCTCTGGGACAGGAATCTATACTTCCAGCATGTCCTATTTATTGTTGTGGTGAAGTTTAGATCCCTGGAGCGTGTGACTTGAGGGGATTGGTTTTCTTTAGGTGGAGCATGTCCATCAGTTCTGGGTTGGACATGGCCTTGCATGTCAGGCAGAGATCACCTCTGAGCAGGCGGTATGCAACTGAGTACAGCTGGAGTTTCTTCAGTCAAGCTGCATATGGCATTTGCTTGAGGCCAGTGGTACTTCTGTGGTCTTTCCAGTTGTTGCAGGTGTCTTGTAAGGTACATCCCAAATGGGGCATTGTACTCTATGATGGATCTGATGAGTGATGCATAGAGGGGCCCAATGACTTCTTTTGATCTGGAGGCAAACCCTTTTGTGATTAGGTGGGCCACATAGAAGGATTTTCTAACCACTTTGGCAATGTGATTATCAAAGGAGAGGTTACTATCTACTTGGGTCCCCAGATCCCTTATTACGTCTTCCATATTTAGGGGACTACCACCTATGTGGTAGTCTGTGGATATTTTTGTCTTTTCCAAAGGGGATGATTATGCACTTTTTGGCATTTAGCTTGAGGCCATGGTTTTGACACCAGGTATCTGCCTCAGTGAGACCCTATTGGAGGATGCCTGTGTCAGCTGGAGAGTCAATTATAGCCCCTAGTTTGCAGTCGTCTGTGAACTTGGTCAGCCATAGTCCTCTTGTGCTTGCCTGTACCTCTGAGAAGTATATGCTGAAACAGGAGTGCTCCTAGGGCTGAGCCCTTGGGAACACCACTTGTAACCGGTTTAGAGTCAGACCTAGCTCCCACAACTCTTACCATGTGGGTTCTGCCAGTTGGCAACCCATCCCGTGACATAGGGGTTTATGTTAAGGCTGGTGAGCTTGCCAAATACCTGAGTGGGAAATGGTGTCGAAGGCCTTTGCGGGGTCTAGGTAGGCTGTGTGGACAACCGTTCCCTTGTCTATAGCCTTGGTAACTGTCTCAAAGAAGTCCACCAGGTTTAGGCGGCATGATCTGCCCTTAAAGCCAAACTGGGTTGGGTCCAGTGTTTGGAGGTTCCCAATGTCTCAGTTAATGAAATCCATGATGATGCACTCCATAACTTTGCAGACCAAGCTAGTCAGGCTTATAGGGCGATAGTTCCTGGGGTCCGTTTTGGCTCCACCTTTGTGAAGTGGAATAACTGTTGCTGTGCACCACTCTGTGGGCACATAGCCTGTGGAGAGGCTGAGTTTAATCAGTGTGTTTAGGTGAGGGGTTAGTTAATCTCTGAGCTTGTGTAGGACACAGCCTGGGACACCGTCTGGTCCCATTGATGCTGTGTTTTTGGCCTTGGAGAGGGCTGTTTTAACCTGAGTGTCTGTGATTTCAGGGGCACTACATTCTTCTGGTATAGTTATGGGCCCTTTTAGGGGTGAAAGGGGGAGTGAAGTTTGCACTGAACCTGTCTGCCAGGATGTTGGCTATATCGGTCGGTTTAGTGTATTTTGTGCCGTTCTGCTCTAACTCCGAGCAGATCTGAGAATTGCCACTTAGATTCTTGACATAGCTAAAGAATACCTTGTGCTTATCTTTGGAGTCCATGGCAATTCTTCTTTTGAAGCTAGCCTTGGATGATTTTATGAGGGAACGTAGTTTCTTGCTGATACTGATCAGGGGTGTCTTCCCTTCTTGGGATTTTACTCTTTTCTGTACTAGTTTCCTACTTTTATTGTATAGCTTGTTTATGGTAGGGGTCCACCAGACTGGTTTCCTTTTCTTGGAGGAGTGAGTCCTGGTTTTGTTTGGAATAGCACGATCCATACATTCTTGTAGGTGCCTGTAGAGTGCATTAGTAAAGGATTTTGCAGCTTGGACAGCATTATCTTTTAGCATGGGGGCTTAGAAACTTCCCACCTCGGTCTTAAGTAACGTGAAGTTTGCTTTTGAAAAGTTTTTCATGGTGGTTTCTTTGACCGGTGGTGGTGGCAGAATGTGGATATCCAGAGTGATTAGTTTATGGTCAAATCTAACCAGCAAGGGGTTGACCTCCATTGTGGAACACCGGTCACCCATGTTGGTGATGACCAGGTCCAATATGTTGTTACCTCTGGTGGGGATATTGACCAGTTGATCCCGGGCGTTTGAGTTTATAAATTCTAGGAAATGTTGTTCAAGGGAGTTTGTACTTGAGTAGTTCTCCCAGTTAATGTTTGGGTAATTGAAATCACCCAATATCAAGGTGTTGGTAGGACCTTTATGTTTCCCATTGTTTCCAGGAATGTGGAATGGGGGGTCCTGGGACATGGTGGGTGATCTGTAGCAAGCTATAATTTGAATAGCAATTTTGCCCGTTGTTAGTTTCACATGGATGATCTCTGAAGCATCGTGCTGTGCCACTAACTTAAAGGTGTGGGTATCCTTGATGAATATGGATACTCCCCCACCTTTTGTATTTCGGTACAGGTTTTGTGGCTGAAATGTATGGCATGAGTTGTAGCCTGGTAGTGCTGGGGTGCTCTCTGGAGCCTTAAACCAGGTTTCCATTACTGCACATATATTGATTTTCTCCATACTGAGGAGTGCCTCGAGTGCATGCATTTTGAGGTTTAGACTTCTGGCATTGAGCAGCATTACCCTCATTTTTTTGCTACTTGTGCAATTTACGGTGGTGGGTTTGTCTTTTGAGCCTTGCCTAAAAAAGGCACTATGGGGGAGACAAGAGCCTTGGCCAATATACAAAAGCCTAAGGGTGACAGGTGGGTGTGAGCATTAATGTGCCAGTGTGGGCTGCATTTTCTGAACACTGATTAATTTGCTATGGTAGGTGATCACCATGCTACTTTCTTTCAGTTGTCATTGCCAACTGACATTGCCAACATCCTAGCTGACAGGTTCAGTGCAAACTTCTCCCCCCTCTCCCCACCAAAAGGGCAAATATCTATCCCAACAGAGTGCTGCCCTCCTGACATCTCAGATGCTCAGGTAAGAGCCGCCCTCTCCAAAGCAAAAAACACAGCATCAATGGGACCAGATGGTGTCCCAGGCTGCGTCCTACATGAACTCAAAGAAGAGCTAAACCCAAACATAAAACTACTGTTCAATCTTAGCCTTACTACAGGATATGTACCCAAAGAGTGGTGTACAGCAACAGTGGTCCCTCTCCACAAAGGTGGTGTCTCAATGGATCCTGGAAACTATCGCCCCATAAGCCTGACTAGCTTGGTCTGCAAAGCTATGGAAAGGATCATCATGGACCTCATAAATAAAGATATTGGGGACCTACAGTCACTGGATCCTACCCAGTTTGGCTTTGTTAAGGGCAGATCTTGCCTCTTAAACCTGGTCGATTTCTTTGAAACAGTCACCAAGGCCATTGATGAGGGGAAGGTGGTCCACACAGCCTACCTGGACCTCGCAAAAGCCTTCGATAAAATACCCCACTCGGGCATTATAGATAAGCTCACCAGCTTAAATATAAACCCCTATGTCACTAGACGGGTTGCAAACTGGCTCAAGGACAGAACCCACATGGTTAGAATTGCTGGAGCGATGTCAGACTCCAAACCAGTTACAAGTGGCGTCCCACAAGGCTCAGTCCTGGGACCTCTCTTGTTCGGTATATATTTCTCGGCGGTACAGGCCAACACGGAAGGACTGTGGCTGACCAAGTTCACAGATGACTGCAAACTGGGCTCCATAATCAACTCTCCAGCCGACACAAGCATCCTCCAAAAGGGCCTCATAGAAACAGACAACTGGTGCCAGAGCCATGGCCTCAAGCTAAACGCCAAAAAGTGTATAGTCATCCCCTTTGGCAAAAACAAAGTGCCCACAAATTACCACATAGGTGGCAATCCATTATGTACAGAAGAAGTCATTAGGGACCTGGGGACCCAAGTTGATAGCAATCTCTCATTCGACAACCACGTAGCCAAAGTGGTTAGAAAAACATTTTATATAGCCCACCTAATCATGAAAGGATTCACGTCTAGATCAGGGGAGGTCATCATGCCTCTTTACTCATCCCTCATCAGGCCCATAATTGAGTAAAATGTCCCTTTTGGGATGTACCTTACCAGACACCTGCAGCAACTGGAAAGACCCCAAAAGTACCTCACCAAGAGGATCAAAGGGCTCAAACAGATGCCATATGCTGCCCGGTTAAAGAAACTCCAGCTCTACTCAGTGGCATACCGCCTGCTCAGAGGCGATCTGTGCCTGACGTATAAAGCCATGTCCAACCCGGAATTAATGGACATGCTGCACCTCAGAAATCCAAATCCCATTGAGCTACGCGCTCGAGAGACTTGAACCTCAGCACTGAAATAAATAGGACATGGTGGAGGGACAGATTCATAACCCAGAGGCTCCCTTCACTCTGGAATAAAATCCCAGTCCAGGTTAGGCAGAGTCCCACACTGACTCTCTTCAAGAGGAATCTTGATGAGTGGATGGGAGATCGTAGGTTTACCCCGGCTATCACTTCTGTGTCACTGTTAGACAGAGGCACAGTATACTAACCTCAAAAAATGGCATAGCAAAATTAATTTAAAATGGGTGGCGAAAGCCAAACACACTCTGGCTAGGCTTATAAATGCCCTAGGGCAGATAGCCTAGTATGAACCTATGAACCTATATCTAACCTACATCTGCCCCACATTTAACAAAATGAGACATACTGTGTTGACGCACTGACAGAGACATACTGTGTTGACCCACTGACAGAAACATTGGTACAGTGTACTTTCAGAAAGCATGAGCCCTTCATCAGAAGCTAATAACATATAAGTACTAACTTCATTAGGAATAACTTACTAGCATATTGGATCATGATGAAGGGTTCATGCAGTATGAAAGCTCATGTAGGTGATATTGCTAATCGGTGCTGTCCAGTAAAATGTATCACTACATGTCTATTACCTAGTGCTGATGTCTGCGTATGGATTCTTTAGTTACTTGACGGTTTCTGCACTCAGCCTTACTTTAAAGAAAGCTCATGCTTATAGCTCTCTTTTTTACAGTAAATCGGTTATGTTTTACCATCAAATTTAAACCATTTTATACAATTCACTTTTCTCCTTGAGGGTTGTACCATCTTGTACTTCCTAGATTATCCAGATTTGGCCTGGTAATTTCTGTTATTCCCCCCTTTAGACAATTATATTGTGTATGTCTCTACATTAATACCATTGTAGTTATCTTTTTATGAGCTATCAAATTCTTATTCACTTTCACCAAAAGGTAGGGTTTCCAATGTTATAAAAAAAATCTTCAAATGAGGAATTAAGAACAGACTGTACAACAGACTGTGCAAATAATTATATCATTTTGGGTGAACGAAAGCTCTTCTGTGTATTTACTGGAATATCTTCATTGTCATCACACATTGTTCATTTTTATCGGTTACAAATGTCACTGGTTCTATTACAATTCTGTCATCATTACATCCATTCAGCCATGCTTCTTTCCTACACTTGTTTTCCTGCTGCATTACTTTTTTGCAGGGATCTATGCTGCATTAAATGTGACAATTATTCTTGCCTTTCCAAATTCATTCTTAACATACGTCATTATTTAGTGACATTAATCCACAGTGATTTGCCAGAAAACCATACATTGTATGAGAAGCAAACCAAAAATATGAGGCAAAAATATGTGCATTATGTAAAAATCTATGCAGTTGAGAGGTATGATTCTTAAAGCCACCCATTCCAGGTTTTCAGCCTCAATGTTCATTTTTTGCCGTCTCCTCCACAAAGACAGAAGAATGACCCATCTTAGAAAATGAACCACATAGCTTGCCACTGATAAATCCATTTCTTCATGCATTTCATCTGTTAATTCTTAGCTTCCTTCAAAGCATCCATTCTGTTAGCCATGCAGCCACCAATATTGGTTCCCGGGCATACATAACGGAATTTGTTTTATGACTAATGTGCTTTCACCATTCAACATCTCACCCTCAATGAAAATTAGGATCTAAGTAAAGCTGAAGGGTTTAGGACAGATATTTAATTTCATGCCAGCCAGACGACTACTAACTGCATTGGTTACATAATGATTAACATACTCCCCTTTGCCCTTTGAGATGTACTAATCTGGGACACAGCCATGCAGCCATCTGAGCTGATCGGAGACCCTTTGAGATGTACTAATCTGGGATACAGACATGTAGCCATCTGAGCTGGTAGGAGACATGCATACACTTACTTAAGATAGCTGGGGGTGCGAAGGAACATGAGCGACCCTCTTTCCCTATCCCTCTCTGAACTAAGTTCAAAAAAACATCACGTATAACTTATACGGTATAAGAGGTACTAACTCTAGTACTGCATTACCCACGGCACTACAGGTATGCGGGATGAGAGGCGGGGACAAATAAACCCAAAAAGTAAACTGGGGAGGGGCGTGGTTCTCTAAAAGGCAAAGACGGAGGTATTCCTTTCTACTTAGCTTGCAAGATTTGCGGCAGAGGATTGAATTAAAATCTACATTTCAAGTCAACGTACAAAATGATGGAACAGTGAATGTCTCACTCTTTATAACTACTACAGTGTGAACAAGGTTTACTTCCGGAACATAAAGATATCAGGGATTTACAGTTACAGTATGGCTTAGCAAATTTATTAAACCATTAGTCTGCATGGGAAATAAACCCGCCCCCGATCCGCCTAGATCACTCAATGAATTATGTAAGCATTTAAATAAAATATAAAATACATTTTTTACTGCAAAAACTAATTTCAGTGATCAGACTTTTTGACAATAAATGAACAAACATATACGCAATGGCAATTGCAATTAAAATGTCACAATTACAGCTTTAATCAGACAGACCAAATAAAGTACAACTCCAGCCTATGTTTGATATTTATCTATCATGTATCTGGGCTGTCTCTGTCCCTCTTTCACTCAGTCAATATGTAGGAGCCTATCTTCAAATGTTTTCGCAGAGCTCTTCTGTCTTACCCACAACAACTCTAAAAATCACATTACCTATTATGTACTGCAGCTGCATTTTTACTTCAGGTTTCTAAAATAGTAAATTGTTCGCCTTGGTATTAAGTGAACCCACATTTTTGAAAGCCGCAAAATGTCCCTTTTGTGGTCTGAGTACCAACTTCCGTGCTACTGACTTTATATTTACTTGTTTTCTGTTTTATTTAGGTTTTAATAAACGTACCCCAAAGGGGGAAAACATGGGGAGACTCCAGTTAGCGTTTTACAGTGGATGCAACAGGTAAATACTTGACGACATACAAACAGTTACTACACACAAACATTTTAGTCGCCGTTTACAGACGTATTTTGAACTTGAAAATATCAGTTTTAAAGATTAGAGATTGAAGTGACCAAGCGTCTGCTGTTTCTCCGCCGCTTATCCGAAACTGGCATGTTAAAGGCAGCATTTTAAATGCTTTTAATTAAAGTCCTGGTGAAACCGCCATATGTTCCATGGTTTAAGATTTTTTTCTTTGCAGATTTATTTCTTTGCAGACTCATCAAAACCTGCAAGCATATTTTAATAGATGGACCTGCAAACAAGGACCTCACAGAGTTTTGTAAGTATATGGTAACCACCTGGCACAAGCAAAAACTGGCAATAGGAAAGCAGTTTACTGTACCATAACTTGTTGTTGCCTAGCGTGTAAGGCTTAACTACAAAAATAAAATAAAATAAAACTTACCCCAGCAGAAAGAAGTACCGAAAACAAGAGGGGAAGAGCAGCCCTGCCTAGCTTAGCAATGCTCTGTCTGTGGAAAAAACAAAAATAATATGTGTCCCTAAAGGAATGTTGCTGCCCCTACACTCCCATTTATGGTTTGGCAGGTGCTATATATAGAAGCCACCTTTAACCATCTTGTTAAGATATAGTTTACAGAAAACTTAAAAAACCTTCAGTGAATACAGAGTTATAGAATTTAAAAGTATTTGACTGTATCATTTTGTAAATGTGAAGTCTAAAATATGCATTTTAACAAAAGCAGTGTGCACACATTGTTAATTACTTGAGGAATATGTTTTGTGTCTCTTTATCCATTTGTGATACCTTGGGGTTTTACATATCTTTGCAGGTATAGAACCCTAGCTTGCTATGTTAACTTAAAATTGTTGAATTTGTTATCCCTTAAGCTTTGCAAGCTGAGACTGAAGCTTTTTACATTGCAATTAGCTTCAGCAACTGTACCAGGAGTTTGGCTTGCCTTCCACATTGCTTTCATTGTAAGGCAAGCATTCTCAAGTGTTGTATGAAGAGAATCGTAGCACAACATGTGGCAAATTAATTATCAAGGGCTCCAGATCAACTAAATGTTTTCCTTGGTTGCTAGCTTGACCCTAACTGAGTCCTTTTATGGTACACAAGATATCAGAGTAAATCCTGAATCTGTCGCCAACCACTATATATACATCTTACTGTGGTAAATGGAGTTAAATTACATACGTAAGTGCACTTATAAAGGGAGTTAAACAAGTAGGCTGTTTTCACAAGAGCTAAGCAGAGATTACATAACTTAATAACAAGCCACAAAATGCACCGCTTAAATGTTCTGTTATTTTCTCATTTCTGACTTTAAACATGTGCACTGTTTTTCTTTTCTCATACTTTGTTGAAAACTGGAAAAGAGAGACTATTGTTTTCATTTAAACACGGTGTAGTAATTTGAAAAGAGTTGCAAACAACATTTTAGGGAAAGCTGCTAGTTGGTCACAATGAAACTAATTCTGGAAGTAGGTCAATGCATATTGAAATGTCACTCTGCTGTCAAGCAAATAAATAATCTTTCTACTCTTCTGTAAACTGCAGAGGAAAACTGTCTTTAACAAAACTGTAGTTGATAGATGCCAGTAACATTTTAATATTGCGTGTTACTAGGAAAACATATTTTCCCATACTTCTGTTATCAGTAGCTGCCTTGCACAGCAGTTTAAATTGAAGTGATTTCAAGAGAATAAGTTCTTGTTGATTTAATTACTGTAATATCTATCTATCTATCTATCTATCTATCTATCTATCTATCTATCTATTATAACCAACGCAATACATGTAGTGCTAACATGGGAAGTAGAAATGTAGCCACCTGGAAGAAGATGCATACATTTCAAATTTCATTTAATTCTATCCACTACAGACAAACAATGATTTTTTTAAGCCAAAAGAGAAGAAAACAAAGACTGCAGAGACACATGAAATGCAAAAAGAAATAAGTAGTTCAGCAAATGATGACTCTGAATATGTGCTCCTAACCTTGAATATGTGTTAGTAACAGAGAGACCAAACAGCTCTCAACTTCCTACCTTCAGAATGAGGGACAAATCCAAAAATAATTAATGACAAAAATACTTACTGTAATATTATTACTATTAACATGACACATTAACAGAATAGGAGAATGTGAATTAACATTAATTTTCTAATGTAAAAAGAAGTCCACAACTTTGTTATTTGTTAAGCATAATCCAACACATTTTCTCCCAGAATTGCCAGTTTTAAGAAGAATTGAGAGTGACAGAACAAAATTGTGAACCCAAATCAGGGATGTCTCTGAAAATGAGCGACAGCTGAGACATATGGAAGAAGGAGACTCATGAAAAAATAAGTCAGTATGGGAGGTATTTTTGATTATAAACAGAATAACAGTATACATATCCAAAAGCTCCTTAACAAAAGGACAGAAGGCAAATTGTTGTGTAACATTCAGCAAAAACTGGCTATAAACCATTTAAATGATGAATACTGTCAGTAGAATACTAACGTCCTTGTACCCAGAATTCCAAGATTGGGTGGACATAGCAGTACAAGCACACACACAGACACAAGACATTTGTCTATTTATGTACCAGGTCTGTTTTTATGTAATTCACCAGTATGCAACTGCCCAGTAAAAAGCTATGAATCCACAAAGAGTTGAAAGGTTTATGGCTCCAGTAAAAGGGAAAGAAGAAGCTTTGAATGACAGTACAAAATAAATTAAATTTAATACTAGACACTCAGTACATTTATAAATTACTCGACAGAAATAATGAAGACTTACAAATATCTTGCTCTTTGAGCTTTTGCTGGTACAACATACATAAATAAATAAATAAATAAATAAATAAATAATGTTATGGCTAATACACTGTAGCAACCAACAAGACATAGCCATCTAGAAAATATTTTAAGATTTTTGTTTAATTCATGTCATGAATGAAGTAAGCTGAAAATCATAAAAATGCTACAAAAGGGGAAAACATGTAAGTTAAGTTTTATTTGTTTGTAGCAGTAAAGGGTTCCTTTTGAAATTAAAATATATTTAGGGTTTATAGATACATGTGTGTGTGTGTGTGTGTGTGTGTGTGTGTGTGTGTGTGTGTGTGTGTGTGTGTGTGTGTGTGTGTGTGTGTGTGAGTGTGTGTGTGTGTATGTGTTTAAATGGAACATTGCTAGGATATTCTGGACAGTCATTTTTTGGGTTTCAGTAGTGAGTATCTCAGAAATATAAATGAACTATAAGAAGAAGCTTCAGTGCCACTTGAAACAAATTCACCAAGTAACAGACCTGGACAGGACAAAGGTAATAAAAATGTCATGTCATTCATGGACCAGATACAGTGCAATCCAAATGCCAGATGCTGTTTGCTAAGTGGAGAAAATCCTGATGTCCTTCTATTCTCATGTTGCAGTATTTTAATGTGGGGATCATCAGCCTCAGGCAACCCAAACTTCCGCCTTATTCAAAAGCTTAGCCTGGCTACTGTAATGTGCGTGGGACATCACATGCAGAGACCATAAACCTTGGGCTATAAATGTGACACCTGCATTCACAGACCTCAGAACATCTCTACCACCAGTTGAATGGCAGATCACTCATTCTGCTCCACTCAAGTAACTCCTGAATAGATAAGTACCCCGTTGGGAATTTTTTTCTCCTTTTTTCTGCTAAGCTTAGGTTACAGTATAATTTTTACTTAGCTTATTCTGTCCATATCATCTAGGAAAGGAAAATGAAGTGTGGTCGAAAAATTCTGCACAAAAACAACCATGACCTCTGCTTACTCTGTTTAGGGTCTGCATATGACAACAAAGCGTGTTCCATCTGCAGCTCATTTGTTCCAAAAACATTGCGCAGCCATCTAGCAGCCCTAAACCTTTTCATTGAGAACCAACGTCTCAAACGCCTTGCCTTAGGTATGGATCCAGAACCAGCCATCTTGTAGAACTATCAGAAAAGAAAGCCAAGGTAGCTAAGTCAGATACTGCACCTCAGAGTATGGATGTCTTGCCAGCTGCCGGTTTAGAGACCGGGGTATGTCCAATAGGCTTGGTGACTTTGACGAGTATCAGTTTGGATGCCACCCTTGTTTCTCCAGCCTGCACGTCCATGGATGTACCAGCGATGTTGCTGGCCTCCGATATGGGCGGGGGGGGGGTTCACACGAATGGCTAGTGTTACCATACATTACCAAGGAAGGCGCTTCTAGTCCAATGCTGACGTCAGACACTACACCTTCACCTACTCAGCCAGGATCTAAGACCCTTTTCTAAAAAGGAAACAGAAGTTTAAACACCTGTTGCCCCCCTAATAAGATATGCATGATTGGCAGGCATTTTCCCAATCTCTCTTTCAGGCCTTCTTGACCCTGAGGCTACTTCATCACAGACTCCTGCAGCTCTTCCAACCTTGAGCCCCAGGCCTTCTTCTGCTGACCCATTGCATCATTCTTCTTTTTCAGTTGAGTCCCTACCCTATACCTCATAACTGGCTTCTCCCTTGGAATAATGCTCTCCTGATGAGGATTCCTTTGAAGGTGATTCCCCACCTGAGGACATCACCTTGGGGAAACCATTTCCAAAATGAGGGAATATTTTAAATAGGATTTCAAAAATATGACAGAAGTACAGAAGAGGTATTATGAGCTCTGCAGATGGAATCACTCTCCCCCTCAGCTATACCTCCAGTAATCCCAGCATATTTGAATGCTTTTGCCTCAGCTTCCAAGCCTACAGAGTCTCAGCCAACTGCCCCTAAAAGACCAGACAGGTTCTACAAAGTTGATGATGACCTCAAATTCCTTATTAAACCCCGTATGACAGACCCAGCTGTTATTGCTGTCTCAGCAAACAAACAATACAGACAGCTACCCTCTTCTTCCCTACTGCCATCAGATAAAGATAGGAAAGTGATGGACAGGTTAGGAAAGAAGATTTACACCTCTTCAACCCTGGCCTTTAGAGCCATCAATTACCAAACTCATATGATCAAATACGCCTTAGACCTAGTTTCTCAGGCCATGAATCTGCTGTCCTCCATTCCAGATTCTCCCACCAAACTTCAAGTTGCCTGTCAACTATTTTTAGCTGCACAAGTCATTAGACATTCCATTAAATGCAGCTATGATGCTGCTGAAGCATCAGCAAGGTCAGCTGCATCAGCATCAGTCCTTCATAGGTACTCCTGTCTCAGGCTACAGCCTCTGCCAGATGATTTCAAAAACTAGATTACAGACACCCCTCTTGACAATAAGTTCCTCTTTGGAAAGCAGTCAGCAGAATTGTTTAAAAATCTGCAGGAGAAGAGCAAGGAGCTGTAGGATCTCAAGCATCTCCTTGTCTCACCAGTACCTAAATTTCATAGAAACTATCCCGTCAAGCAAAGTTTTGTCAGGAAGACCTCTGCACCTTCTATCTCCAGGTCTAGGAAAGGTGTCAGGAAACCTTCCTCTTCCAGGCCTAGCTCCTCTCAAACTGTTCCAAGACAGCCCTTTCCTGACAAGCCTAACAATGCCTGACTGTCGAATCACCCCTTTCCATCTCCCCCTTTCTGTCTGCCTCTCTCACTGTCTCCCCTTTGGCAACAAATCATCTCTGACAACTGGATTCTATCAATTGTGTAAAAAGGATAATTTATGACTTGGCAGGAAAAACATTCCCCAAAAAGGTATTCCCCTCCCTCCACAAAAAACAAATCCATCTCATCCCTCAAGTGATCTAAGATCTGGTCCTACAGGGCACAATAGAAAGGGTGCCCCCAGGACAGGAAGGTCAAGGCTTCTATTCTAGGCTCTTTCTACTCCCATGAAAGGATGGCCTATGGAAACCTGTCTCTTCTAAACCCCTTTCTGCATGTACTCACTTTCCACATGCTGTCCCTTCAAACCCTTCTTCTACTCGTGACACCCAGTTCCTTCATGGCCCCTTTAGACCTGTAGGAGGTACATCTTCACATCCCTATCCACCCAGACATTCACAGATTTCTGAATTTTACCGAGCTATCTTCACACTATCAGTTTACTGCCTTGCCCTTTGGTTTTTCTACAGCACCAAGGGTATTTACAAAATGTCTAGCCTCCATAGCAGCGTTTTGCATAACAAAAGGCATTCAAATCTTCCCATACTTGGACAACCTCCTCACCCAGGCAGAGGAAACAGGTACCCTGCAAAGACACCTTCAATTCACCATTTCCCTCCTAGGAAGGGCTTCACAGTCAACCTACTCAAGTCCTCCCTTACTCCTTCCCAAGACCAGATTTTATTGGGTTGCTGAATAAGGATGGATTTGATGAAGGCCTTTGTTCCACCAGAAAAGGACACTTCACTGACCAAGTTCCTTCAAGAACTACTCCTAGTGAGCAGCATTTCAGCCAGAGAATTCCTTCACCTCCTGGGTCTGATGGCAGCCACTCTCCCATGTTGCCTCTTGCCAGGCTACACATGAGGAAGTATTAATGGTATTTGAAGAATGTATGGTTCTAGGACGCCCATCCACTAGACTTTCAGGTGCCATTCCTTCCTTGTTTAAAGAAAGAAATCAGGTGGTGGATTCAGCAAGTTCATCTGAATCCAGGACTCACACTACAGCCTATCACTGCAGTTCAACAGATGTACACAGATGCATCAGATCTGGGGTGGGGGCTACTATGAACGGACTCAAGATGCAGGGCCAATGGGTCCCCTGCCTTTAGAAAAAACACATCAACATCAGGGAAATTACTGCACTTCTAGACCTGAAGGCATTTCTTCCCCTCATAAACCCAGGTTCTCTCAAAATCTTTACAGACAACACTGCAGTACTGTGGCACATCAACAAGCAGGAGGGGGGGGGGAGTCTTACTTTCTCTGCAGACTGGCCATCTAAGCATGGGAGTTGGCTACTCACTCCAATGTAACCATACAGGCAGTTTATATCCCATCACAGAACAACAATAGGCAGATGCCCTCAGCAGATCATTCACTCAAAATCATGAATGGATGTTACACAGAGATGTTTTCCTGGACATAGTCCACCGGTGGGGTACACCACAGATAGATCTGTTTGCCTCCCCTCAGAACAGACAACTACAGCTATTCTGCTCATGCTTTCCCTCCCCACAAGCCTGTAGAGTAGACACCATCACAATTTCCTAGAAGGGAATGTTTCTGTATGCATCCACCCATTTCCCCTTATACAGAAAGTCCTGCTTAAGATTCAGCAGGACAAGGCAAAATTCTTGCTGATGACCCCCCTATTGGCCAAGGCAGCACTGGTTCCCCCTTCTTTTGTCACTAACCAAGGGAAATCACCACAGGTTGCCTCACAAGGTGGATCTCATCACACAACAGATGGGATCTCTTATCCACCCACACCTGCAAACTCTGACTCACCCTGTTGGTGATAAACTTTTGATCCTTTTAGCCACCTTTACTCAGAGGATATGCTATTCATCCTGCAGGAGGCCAGGAAGGAAATACTGTTTATCCAAATGGAAAAGGTTCTCCACTTGGTGTCTTCACAGGCAACTAGCCCCCTTTCAGGTGGATATACTTCTAGTTTTGTCTTATATGTGTGAGCTCCTAAAAACTGAACTTTCATATTCTTCAGTGAATGTTCATTTGTCAGATATCTCAGCCTGCTTACCTCTTAGTCCACCATTATTATCCAGATCACAGGTGAAGCTCTTTCTCAAAGTGGTGCTTTACATCAGACCACCAAGAAAACAATCCCACCTCCTTGGGATTTGAATTTTATTCAGGAAAAACTCACTACTGGTCCATTTGAACCAGCAGCATCAGCCACCTTAAAGATGTGTACTTGGAAAACACTGCTTTTTGTAGACCTAACTTTGGCCAGAAGAGTGTCAGAGTTACAAGCACTCATGGCTATCCCACCTTACCTCATTTTTCATAAGGATAGGGTCTTTTTTCATACAAACCCCTTCCTCATGCCTAAAGTCATCAATGAACCGTCCCTTAACCAATTATTCATTTGAAACTGAAAAAATGGCCTGGAGGCACCAGAAAGCAATACATAATGAATTCCAGAGATAAATACAAGTGCTTTCACCTGTCTGTAGTGCTGGGCTTTTTCAAGTAAAAAAAAAACCTTGAAAAAACTTGAAAAAAGCTCTAGCTGAGAATCGAACAGGACAACGCCTTACTGTAAGGTGACAACACTACCGCAGCACCACCACCACAGTAAGAAAAAACTTGCAATACATGTCCATATATTCTCTTTACAACTTTTCTTCCCACTCCTACAGCAACTCAGGATAGAAGTTCCTTATGACATCATAATAGAGCCTAAATTGCTCTGGAGACCGTGAAATGCTTGTGGTGGTGGATAGATTCTGGCAAGGTAGGTACCAGTCATCTACCATTTTGAAAACTCCATCATAGTATTCTGCAAACCAATGCCTCAAGTCTGTATGAAGGAAACAAGGAACATCATCTCCTTTGCATACCATACAGGGAGATGATCCCTTGAAATGGTACAGGTCATCTCTGCCTTGCAGAATACCAAAAGCCAAATGATATAGCAAAGTTGCACACACGTATGCAAGTACATATATCTGAGATTACTATTCACTTCTCAATTGCACAGCACGTGTGCTTGTATCCTCTCATGGATCAGCCCTGATACACTGCAAACATGATAATGTTCTCATGCACCTGCTACATGAAAAAGAAGTGGCACATGAAAGCAGGATAATGCAATTCATGCACACTCATGCTACAACACCTTATTTGCCTATGTGATACTCAAACTGGATATAACCCTATGGAGTTTAGAATGCCATTGCCAGTTTGGTGGCATTTGATTTACAACATCATGATGCTATCTAGTGGTTTTCTATAAGTTTTTCTATCAGTGAATGTGTAGGTTTCACTGGTAGGATGTATATTTTGCTTTCAATCAATAATCTCAGGCATCAAGGGCATGATAGCATAGCATGCATTTTTCTTGCATGTATGTGTATGTGTTGGCAGAATGGCTTTATACATTTGCCCTATTGCCTGAATATCTCAGTGATTACAGTTGCACTTAATTTACCTAGAAGAGATAGGATAATTGGATCATAGGAACTACAGGCAGGTATGTCTGGAAACCATGGATGCCTTTCCAAGTACCACCTTCAAACACAGCAAAGCATGGCACTCCAACAATGAACTTGTGGATACTCATCTAATCATCAAGATTAATCTTGAAGGATTCAACAGTCTCATCCACTTAGCATGCAGGTACACTTTGTTCAAGAGATGGAGCAACCACTGGGTAATGAATCTATCCCTCTAACATGTTTTATTTATATAGTGTCAGATGTTCAAATCCTTGGTTTGGCTATTGGTGTAGCCATTCATCCAGGGAAAGTATTATGGGATACAAAATGACAGGCATAGATCTCCATGCAGGGGTCTGTAAGAGACAAAGTATAGGGATAGTGCATCAAGTTTGTCTCTGAAGCTGAGGATTTTAGGTCCATAATCTTTTTCAAAAGGAACTTTTAGGGTCTTTCTAGTTGCATTATATGTAACACCATCTGACCTTGGTGAGGTACCTTTGGAAATCAGTTGTGCTAGATAAGAAGGATTTCTTAAATATTGTTACAAGATGGTGGTCAAAGATGAGAGAACTGTCTACCCAGAAACAAGATCTCTGACTGCTGTGACCATGTGGAGTGGACCACAGGCTATGCAGCAAGATACAGGAGAGAGTTATTCCCAAATGTGACAATGCTGAACTTTTTCTTTTTTTTAATTTAGCATGTGTCCATACTCTGCATGTCATTAATTTGTAAGAGCTAGTTCTTGCTAAAGTGCTTCAGTATTCAATGGGGAAATGTCAGTGACACCCAGCTTGTAGTCATTGGTGGATCTGGTTAGCCATAGGTCAGGGCTTGTGGTATAGAGGTAGGAAATGCATGTACCAAAAAGGAAGTGAGCCAGTGCTGTGCTTAGCTCTATGGTATTCCATTGGTTACTTTCTTACTTTCTGAGGTAGCACATGATACCTTAGTTGTGTGTGTTCTATCCCTCATCTAGTTTGTAATTCATTGTACTACATAAAGGTCTACTTTAAGTTAATTTAGTGTCTTTACAATGCCAAAACTGGGTACAGTGTTGAAGGCCTTGACGAGCTCTAGGTATGCTGTATTCCTGAGTGACCACTGTCCACTGTCCCAGTAACCTCCTCAAAGTAGTTTACCAAGTAGACAAGATAGGCCCTTGATTAAACCAAACTGCTGTGGCCCCAGTTGTGTGAGACTTTTTAATATTGTAGTTTATGAGATTGTAATGATGTGTTCTGTGACTTTGCAAATTAAGGTAGTTATGGGCCTGTGATTCTCAGAGTCTTGTGATAGGACATCCCTTTGGGCAGTGAACCACTACAGCTGCTTTCTAAATCATAGGGATATACTCTGTGGTTAGGCTTAATTTAAGCAATTGCAGGAAGGGTTCAGTGAAGCTGTATTTGGAGCTACTAATTAGACATTGAGAAAGAAATGACTGGGTCAATGGTAGCAGTGTTTTCAGTTTTATAGATTACAACCAGGACATGTTCTGTGATAAACAGGATGGCATATGATGATGATGATATATGAGGTAGATTAACATGACGTGTCAGTAGACCAATTTACAAGAAGCATTATGCTGTGCCATAGCACACCTCATAGGGCTTGCATGTTATGAACATCCAACTCTATGGTACAGGTTCAGTTTCACCTCCTGTGTTCATATCCTCAGTAGTATGCATTCATATGTTCCCTGTGTGCAAACAGTAATCGGTATTTCCACAGGATGAGCAGACAAAAGCTGGAGAACTTTGGCAGTGCTGAAAATGACCTCCTGCTGCAAACACTTAGGCAGCATGATCTACTAATAATGGGTAGAGGAGGTGTAGACCAGCCATTGAGGGGTCAGTAGTACCAATCCATGCTATGGGACATCAATGTGATAGGAAGGCCAAAACTAGACATTGACCCAGTGTCACCTTCATATGTTCGAAACAATCAGCTGTGACAAAGTATATGGAATAATGTGTTTGGAGATCTACTACAAGGAGTGGCCTGCGGCATTCACAAGACTGACAGACATGGAGGAGGTTCCTCCCTTACCAAAAGGAGCAAATGCAAAATATTTATACCCAATGGTGGTGTGAATCTTGGTTCCAGGCTGAAGCATCCCACCCATGTCTCAGTGGGTGATAGTGATGGTTAGTAGTATATATTAGATGTCAGTATTTATAGCTATTACACTTACTGGATGTATCCTAACAAAGAGAGCATGATGCACATTTTTATTCGGAGGCACACCAGGAATGTTACAGGATAATGTTGCCAGAAAGCATAAGGCTGAATAACAAAGAATTTGATCTATTTCCACCCTTCTCTTTCTTATCACATGGACAATCTTGAAGCATATGCTAATGTGCTCACTTTGGTGTTCTGTAAGTCATACATTTGTGAGTAGAGGAAGTGATGGGCAACAGGATGAAATCATGGAGGCTAGACAAGAGGCTGAGGTCAGCACCTCTTGCTCTCAGTAGGGAGAGGAAGACCACCTGATAGATTCTGCATGTGGGCAAAATACACTGATCAAGCTCCATATGATGTCCAGACTGACTGTAAGGCGATACACTATATAAGCTATATGGTGGCTACAGTACTTCAGCCACTGTCTGTACCATTTGTCATCCCTAAGCCTAACAAGACACACAGACTGGCCATCACTGGCAGAGGCCAAAGCAGAAGGATGCTGCGACAACTGCAGACATTTGTACAGGACGCAACGCTGAATTTCCCTCTATATAAAAACAAACAATGGTGCAGGTAAGCAGTTGCAATAATGACTGTGAGCTGTGAAAGTTTTTTGTTCCCTTCATTTAAATCTTATTGTTCAACCATTTGGTTTTGCAATGTCATTTAATTTTTTATGCATTCATTTATATGCTTCCCATGCTGCACCGTGCATGCTGTTGAGTGGAGGTGCAACTAAAATCTGTGAATCAACCCCATCTTGCACATTGCTAGGAACTGAACAAAAGGCCATTTTGAACTGTTTAACTAGTCTATGAATTCTACCCCAGGCCAGAACATGTTGACTGTAAACTAGTACAGTAAGACAAGTGAAGATTTTACAAGTGCTAGCTTTACCTATCAACCTCAATGCAAGAAATCTGTACAAAGCCCAAAAAATGGGGGCAGGGTATAAAATCCAAAAATAGGGATAATCTTTGAATAAGACTCTTATAGGCTTTGGAAAGACTAACACATTTTTCATTAGCATGCATTTTCCAAAGGGTATGAAATGTCTACCATTATTTAGTGACTTCAGTCCTCAGTGATTTATAAGAAAGTCACACATTTATGAAGAACAGACCAAAAATATGAGGCAAAAATCTGGACATTGTGTGAAAATATAGACAGTTGAGAGATAGGGTGCTTGCATTTGAAGCAGCTACACAGGACAGTTAAATAGAGTGCAACAGAATGGCCAGAGAACCATAATAAGAGACATGATGAGAAGTGCTTGAGATGAGGCATTTAATTTTCAAGAGAGACTCCAGATTTTTTTTTAAGGGTGAGATACTGTGAACATCTTATAATGGTGCGACACTGTGAACATCAGAAGCAATTTGCGCCAGATAAGAGGGCTTATGTGGAAAACATGAAGCACTGGCATAGTGACGTGAATTTATGTAATGCCACAAAGCTTACAAAGCAATGGGACTGACACATCATGAATGTTTGTATGGAACTTGTTACTGACAGTGACTGAGTACTATATATTCACTGAAGACCTGACAGGGATTTCCAACTGTCTGTACATTTTCCTTTCTGCACATTTAAAACAGTCAACAGTGTTAGCCTTAGCAAATATTAAAAGCTGGTTTCAGTTCTTATGTCATGATAACATGGAGAATTTATTATTTTAATGTATCTTGTATTAGCCACATGACAATTAGTATGTGTAGGTATGGCTTAAATAATTTCTAATGGAAGTTTATGGACTAGCAGATTTTAATGGAAAAAGATGCAGTAGGTAGACTAGAAACAATAATAACAAAATAATGAGTAGGACTGATGAAAGACAGGCTTTGTTATCAATTTTTTTTGTAAGTTCATAAATCATGCTATAGAAGACTGGTTTTAAAACAAAATACAAATACGTACTGAACTTAGAAGGAAAAGTATTTGTTTCAGGCATAGCAGTATTTTTCTTTTAATAAAATTACAAAAAAGATAATAGGTAATGCAGGTGATAAATATATTTTGCTTACCCTCGTTTTGGAAATACAATCTCCTGTGATCATTGAGTTCTGTCTATCATTTACTCTATAGCTATTCAGCAATCTCTTTGCTTGTGAAGACACCGGGTAAGACCAGGTATGGGAGGCATGGATCCATCATTCTGTGGAGAGGTAGATGATTTATATTGTCTTCTTGCTTGCCAGGTTCATGCTTGCATACCCAGATATTTTTTCTGCAGTTACCCACTGCTTCTGAAGACTTACCACAGAAGTCATGCCAGTGGATGGAAGAGATACTGCAGACCTTTCATTCTCGCCCATCCTAAGCAAACTTCTCCAGCATTCAAGACAGTAATCCACACAAGTTTATTGGGAGTATAGTTATGGCTTTATCCCACCGTAGCATGGGGATGGTGGATTACAGATTATTTATGTCCAAAAAAAAGAAAATGTTATACGTAGATATGTACACAAATGTGTGTGTGTGTGTGTGTGTGTGTGTGTGTGTGTGTGTGTGTGTGTGTGTGTGTGTGTATATATATATATATATATATATATATATTTATATATATATATTTATATATATATATATATATATATATATATATATATACATACACATATATATATGTGTGTGTATAAATATATTTAATAATGCAGACACATCAAAAAACAGACAAAAACTCATAAATCCATATTAAATTAATTGTAAATAACAGGCAAACACTCTACTTTGGTTAGCAATTTACACTAAAAATACACTGAAATTAAAAAAACGTACCAATACCATAAAGTATAACATTTGTTAATGTTAATTTATTAATGCAGTTTGATTAGTTTTGTATAAATGTAAATTTGTCTCTGTCACAAGTGATAATTGAATAAAGGTGTTGAAAAAAAATTCCATAGTACATGGTTTGACTACATAGTGGTAGTGTTGCCAAAAGGGTTTTTCAAAGTTAAGGTTCAATGTTAGGGTTAGGGTTATATGTGCTAACCCTAACCCTGCCCCCATCTGTAACATTGTGCCTTACTTAAGAAAAAAACCTTCAGTAACAGTACCCCTTAAGAAAATCTTACTCATAAACACATTCCCAGCATTAATACCAACCCACTTATCTCTGTCTACATTCTGAACTGTGTACATTTTGACCTGCCTATGTTTTGATACAGTCCTGCTGAGTATTTACATTCTGAACTGTCTGCAGTCTGAATTGCAGCCATATATGTATATACACATGGGAGCATGTTGATCCACCTAAAAGCTTTCACTCAAATGTCATTCAGTCAAAAACATTTGCAGGGATCTTTAAGTCTGCACTTTTCTCCACAGTTGTCTGACCTCAGAGTTGGTATATTTTAATTGCAGGGATTAGGTGTCCCCTCTACCACATTGACAAAGGTGGTGCAGGGGGCTTGCCCTCTGCAACAAAAAGACTGCTTTAGTGATCATTGAAAGAGGTTTAGTCTTTTTCTTTTCTAATGAACAGCAAGCAAGTAAAAACTGCCCAATGGCTCAACATAAATCCTTATATCGACAGAGGACTGAAAAACCAAAAGTCTGAAAATTCAAAATACTCAACACATTTTTAATGTAGGGGGCAAGCTCCCCTATACCTCTCATGTGAGGGCTTGCACTCCAGACACCCCCTGCTAACTATATATATATATATATATATATATATACATATATATATATATATATATATATATATATATATATATATATATATATATATATATATATATATATATATATATATATATATATACCTACTCCAAGATTGCACAACAGTGGAGAAGGGGCAAATTCCATCATTCAGTATTTTCTATTTTCAGTCTGTTGGTTTTTCAGCCTTCTGAAGTAGACTCTTATAAATAAATAAATAAATATATATATATATATATATATATATATATATATATATATATATACACACACACACACACACACACACACACACATATATATATATATATATATATATATATATATATATATATATATATATACAGAGAGGGAGAGAGAGAGAGAGAGAGACAAATATCATTAAATTTAATTTCATCAGAAACACACTACATTAAAACAGCATTCATTTCACACAATATACTACACATCTATTCATCAACTCTACAGAAAATCAAATCACACTACATGGAACAAATGCAAAACCACAACCAAACCACACACTCTGAAAGTGTATACCTTGATTGCAGCATGCAGCAAACAATTTCTATACAACCTAGCCAAACACTACTACTGACACACAAACATGCAAGTTGCAAAGTCTGCAAAGAAGCACACATATGCTAAAATCACATTCACAAACACACAACATGCTTTATACAGAGAGATCTGTCCTCCCCAGCCTCCCAACATGGGACTTCGCCTACACACCTCCTTAATTATACATGCTAATGCCACAATAACACAGCAATGATCAAAGAGGATTGACCACAAGCATGTTGTAGTGAACAAAATGCTAGTGAACTATATCACAGTTCAACCAGCAGTAATTCTGATGAGTTGTGATGTCTTCACAATGCATCATTGACATGAGCTATGATGAAATTAATTGTTACCATATCTATATCTGTGTCTATGTCTATATCTACTCTATATCTATTCTATATTTATATGTATATCTATGTCTATATCTATATCTCTGTTTATTTAGAGCAAGATGACATTGTCTCAAGTTAGTCAGAGTTCTTCTTAGTGTGATATAACACTTTAATTTATGGGTCATTGAGGATAGATTCAAAGCACTCACTTCAGAGAAACTATAATATAAAACGCGATCTTCCTGAAAGAAGACTGTTTATGAAACATAGACAAACACAATAAATAAAACAAAATGAAACAACCACAGCACTTTTTTGAGAGGTGTCCCCTCATTTTTCATGCAGTGGGTTGTGCCCTCTATAACCTTAGACTGTACAGTCAGTTCTAGGTTCTTTGTACCTTTGGAGGAAAAGGCCAGTTCTACTGTTGCACCTGCCTGGAAACACTCACCTACCCACATTGTTTTGCCTCTTTTAATGAAAGCAATCTTCACTCAAAAATGTTTTTAAAGCTTTTTTTCAGTGAGTTTCAGTGAAATAATTTTAACAAGGTTACCAAGTACAATACTACTCTGCAGTCTATGTTTGTCACTACAGTGTTTATGTTTTTATTTTCCTGAGAGACATTGCTGGCTGTTAAACATGATATCTTGGTGTGAACTACAACAAAGCCCAAAGGGATTCTTTATTTTCACTCCTGTTGGACTTAATTGATGCTGTAAATAGGTCACTGGATACTCTTGAAAGATAGTGCTGGTTGTAGAAACATTACACCAATACACCTCTGTAATGTGCTCAGCTGACGTTATCACAAACTGAGGTACACACAGTTTACTACTTGTTTTGTAAATAACAACAGAGATGGAAAGAGACTCTTTAAGAATCTCTGAAAAAATGCTTGTTTTAGGAAGTTTGCAACAAGATTATAAAACTGATTTGTGATGACAGGCAGATGCCAGTCACTTAAACAGAACTTTTTCATCAGCTGACAGATACCCAAGGGACACAGTGACACAGAAGAAGAATCCTTGTCCCTGTCATTAGTGATAATCAGGTTTACAAAAAGCAAAAAATAGTCATACCGAATTCAGTTTTTATTTCCTAGTCTCAGTTTGTTCACTCTGCATAGAGTACTGAACAGATGGTTCTGCTAATTTGTACCAAGTCACATACTTTTTTCAGGCAATGAGCCTAATGTGTGTTTTCTAAGGTATGTTTGGTTATATACATACATAAGTACAGTCAAATAACATTTCATTTGCTAGCCTGTCAACTCTATAAGAAACACATTTTTAGTCCCACCAATGTTTTTCATAGTATGATATAATACTGTTGTTTGTTAATTATTTCACTCATTTCAGTAAAGATATCAAACACACATATGCAGCTATAGGTCCATAAAGTGATAGGATAAGTTAGCAGTAGGAATAGGTACTGAGGATGGACAGTGTAGCAGTATTATTTGTGACTGTTAAATCAGTGACATGGGTATGAGTTTCTGAAGTGCTTTTTAATAGACTTTTTTTAAACTTCTAAAGATATGATAGGCCCAATAGTTTGTGCGACGTTGCTGCAGTGTGCTGCGTGGGTTTTATTGTATGATCTTTCGGTAGCCCCCTTTGTGAAGCGAGGTCTAATGAGGTAGTTAGTAACAGAATTTTGTAGGGACTAATACTGTTAAATGACGTGCATTTATGCTGAAAATTCATTCACTGAAAATTCAAAAACGTTATATTTTAAAATTTAAATTATTATCATTTAGATATAACATCCAAATTCAAACACAGACATACAAACATTTAATATAAATTCCTTACCATTCTAAATATACAATGATTGTTTGCAGTCGCTACAGTATGCAGTTATAATACTAGTACTGTTGAACATTCAATCTATTCTAGAATATCAATGTTTCAGATTGCAAATAGTTTAGAACAGTTGCATAATATAAATTAGTTCTCAGAACTGAACAGATCCATGCTTGCCTTTTATATCTTAGCAACATAAACCCAGTTAAAGGAACAGCATTTACATGCAAACATTAGAATTTAGAATTTCAAAGACTTGTCATTACCTGTGGATTTAAACTGCTACCATTTTAGTATGACATACAAGTGTTTTAAGTA